>NW_015650320.1:235391-279023 GCF_001515625.1 Sinocyclocheilus rhinocerous | reverse complement strand
GTGTGAAGACAGTAGCGCAAATCCGTGAATGAATGTTCCGAAGTGAAATACACTTCAACGGAATAAAGTTGAATGGAATTGAATTGAATTAAAGTTGAATAAACTTCAACTTTACTGTTCAGTGCACTGATGTCAGACTCATTTTGGATAATAAAGTTTATTGTTAAACAGTACCCATTTCAACCACTAGCTGTCAATATGACAATATATTCCTGAATCATGGTTAATGTACTCACAGCAGGATACATTGTGTATCTAAACCTTTTTTCAGTAATAAGTCTTTTTGTGGTTTGACAGTCTGAATGAAGTCTAGGGAAATATCATAATGCACATCGCCTTTTCTAATCTTTCCATTTGCACTGTTAGGCTGTTGCCCTGCGTTTCTTCATACAACAAACTGCAATCTCATCTACGCCACTTTGTTCATTCTTTAAGTTCATTCTTAAAGAGTAATTCTAAGGCCCTATGAAATCACAATTTCCTTCTTTTTTTTTTTTTTCTAAATTCTGTTTTCCCTTTTAATTTTACTGGATTCGGTTTAATGGTTTAATTAAATGTCTAATCAATTAAATTAATAAAACTTGAACTTTAATAATTTTTATTTTATTTTTGCAATAATAGGGTCATATGGAATGTTTTATTTTTTCAGAAATTCTGTGTTGTTTGTTTTAATTTTTTTGGGTTTATGATGCAATTTTTATGCACCAAGAGCTTGTAACACTCCAAAGAGAAAGGAAAAAATTAAATTGCATCATATGACCCCTTTAACAGTGGTAATCAAATGAAGGCTTAAAACAGTAACAATTTAATTCATCTTTCACAATGTAATCAAAAGAAAATTTAACAAATCCTTTCTATTTTCTGGCATACAATGTTCTGCACAACACAACAGAACAGTTTACTATTAAATTTAAAACATTAAAGAAAAAATGTGTGATATTCTTAGGGTGCTATTGTCCTGCAACTTGAACATAAGATTGGCAAATGATGGGTGATACCTGTGAGTTTCAGTGGCCTTAATGTTTTTATTTAGTTCACTACGTAAGAGAGAAATCTCACAAAAACACTCACGGTTACAGCTGGGTTATATATCACTCCCAAAAACAAAATACAAATATCAAATGTCATCATATTTTGCATAAACAAACAGATGCCTACTTCACAAGACTGTTAAGTACACAATTCTCATTGCCATAATGCAAAAAACGTATTCATGTAGCGTGCGGAGGCAAGCATCATCATTAGGGGCCTGTTTGACACATGCTGTGTCTGTGAGAGCAGTGCGACAGGCATGCGTTTCATGACTGTTTCTGCAGCGTAACACAGGAAAATAAAAGGGATTTCTGGGTTACTGCACTGAGTAACCCACAGACACTCACTGACAACTGCCTAGCAATGTGCTAAATATATCACTGAGGCTGCTTTACAGCAATAAACGTCAGGCGGGGAAATGATCATGACGGCAATAATGCATGTCACCACACAGAAATAGGTAGGCAAAATATAATTTTTCCTTTGATTTTGAGCTGAACTATGACATAGACACTTCTTTGTGGGATTCAACCAAAAAGCCCAGCGTTAGATCCAAATATAGAAGTGTCTTGTTTAAACGTGCGTTTGTGTAGTTCTTTCATGCTAAATCTGAACGACCGCTCTGTCTGCAAACAACCAGCAAAACACAGATGCTAGAGCAAGCAGGCCAGTTGGCAGAGCAGACCCACAAACACTTAAACTAAGACACACACACACACACTCAGGAACCTTGTCCTCAAGCACTCCGGCCGGCAGAATCCACGAGGGACTTCTGCTCGCAGCTGCTGAACGAGGAAGACACCTGCGCTTCGTCTGAGAACACAAATAACAGCCAGCATCCCGTTTCACCGCGCTGTCAGCATCCGCTAGCACTGCACGACCAACACCAGCAGCACAGACACTTTGTCTGTTCAGATAGTTTGTGTTAAATCTAGTGACCGGCTGATACGGGGTTTTCTGAAGCCAGTACATGAAGAACATCATCTGTCATCGAAGCGGTTCAAATATGATGCAAATGGCTACATCAGTGACATCCCGTACTAGATTACGAACTTCATGCTGATTTCGAGTCAATGAACACTGTACACCCTAACATTTGAGATATCAGTTAGAATTTAAGTTAATAAACTCCAGGATTAATTTTACACAGCTTTATATTTTGGTTTTGTAGAGCAGGCATCTTAAAGGGATAGTTCACCCAAAAATGAAAATGTGATGTTTATCTGCTTACCCCCAGGGCATCCAAGATGTAGGTGACTTTGTTTCTTCAGTAGAACACAAACGAAGATTTTTAACTCAAACCGTTGCAGTCTGTCAGTCATATAATGGAAGTGAATGGGGATCACGGCTTTTTGAGAGTCAAAAAAACATACACAAACAAAACCAAATTAAACCCTGGTTTCTCTGGCCTTCGGATGGAGATTTACTGCTGATCACAGAACCGTGCTTCACTGAAAGATACGCATGACAATCAACGCTTCTGTCGAATCGCGATCTCGATTCCATTTCGATTTATCGTGCAGCCCTGTGCAAGAAACTGAATAGTATTTATATCATTTTTTACCTCTTATACACCGCAATGTCCAACATCCGGCGCGTGACGCATGTACGTGCTCTGGCATAGTAGACATAGAAATATATATATACGTAGATGCCTCATTAGTGACTGTTTATATGGGCTTAAGCAGATAAACATCACATTTTCATTTTTGGGTGAACTATCCCTTTAATAGCACTTAACATATAATCCTGAGTATGTTAGCTCAAAATACATAATGACAGATAAGTTTTGTTTTCAAGTGAATTTTTATTTATTTTGGAACATTTCATTTACATTTATGCATTTAAGCAGACACTTTTATCCAAAGTGGCTTACTAATGAGGAATACATCAAGTGATTCATCATAAAGAGGCATTAAACACAGGAAGTGCTCTTAATATAAAGTTTCAGACTTTGTTTAGAACAGGGATTAGGGAAAACTGAAACGTTCTTCTTTTTTTTTTCTCAACCAAGCAAATTTCATGAATATAACACATTGTAATTCAGTTGTACTGCATCAGCCGCTGACAAACCCATATTATGTTGTACACAAATCTGGTGGTTTTAGTCTGATGGTTAAAGATCTGCTGGACTGATAACTGAAGGGTTGTAGGTTTAAATGTAGCAAGTTATAGTCTCAATAAAGCCAAATACTGGCCGATATATCAGTCTGTCGCTACTTAAAGGGGTAGTTCACCCAAAAATGAAAATTACCCCATAATTTACTCACCCTCAAGCCATCCTAGGTGTATATGACTTTATTCTTTCATACGAATCCAGTCGGAGTTATATAAAAAAATGTCCTGGCTCTTCCAGGCTTTATAATGGCAGTGAATGGGTGTTATTTTTCAATAGTCCAAATGAAGTCCAATAAAGCGCATCCATCCATCATAAAAAGTAGCGAATCAATGCATTTTTATAAGAAAAATATTAATTTCAATAAACAGTAATCTTTAGCTTCCGCTAACTGTTGTACGCGCGTTCACAATAGAACGCCGTTCCGGCGGATGACGTAGGCGTAGCGTAAGCATATACATATCTATGAGCGTAAGGTCCGGTGAGAATATGCTAGTCTCGCGAGAACCGACGTTTGTTTACAGGAGCAAAGGAAGCAAAGTTTCCATACTTTAGCAAAGGAAAACCAGTCTCCTCTCAGCTTATATCAAAATCCTCCGACATTTTTCTTTACAAATCTTCGCTTTGTACTTCTAATTCGTGACAGGTGTTTTGTTATGCTCTCTCCTCTGCGCTTCCTCATTCGTCACTTCTCACCGGACCTTACAATACGCCTACATCATCTGCCTGAATGAACGCGCAAGTTAGCGCAAGCTAGAAATTACGGTTTATAAAGTTTTAAATATGGATATTTTTCTTACAAAAACACATTGATTCGCCTCAGGAGGCCTTTATTCAGCCCCCGGAGCCGTGTGAGGCACTTTTTAATGATGGATGGATGTACTTTATTTGACGTCTTTTGGACTGTTGAAAAATAACACCCATTCACTGCCATTATAAAGCTTGAAAGAGCCAGGACGCTTTTAAATATAACTCCGATTGGATTCGTCTGAAAGAAGAAAGTCATATACACCTAGGATGGCTTGAGGGTGAGTAAATCATGGGGTCATTTTCATTTTTGGGTGAACTATCCCTTTAAAACACAAAAAAGCTCATAGTGGCAGCGACAGGATCTGGTTTAAAGACAATATACATGCTCTCTAATAGTACAAGATCCCTCAAAAGACAAACTAGTAACTACATCTGACCACCCACGTGTTAAACACTATTCAACCATCACTACTACATCCAGAACAGCCTGAACACGGAATTATTAGGTTAAGTTAGCAACTTAAACTGATCAACAGCATCTCCAGAATGGAGAAGATCTGTCCATCTGATGAATCCCATGCAGAGCAAACACAACAGTCCTCTGAGCTGAACATATGACACTAGGTAGGCAGCTCACTAGGTTTCGAGACAAAGCCCTAGGATACAGTTGCCATAAATAGTGCACACTGCTCTCTTAGTAATAAATAAATGCGATCCTCACCTCGCTCCTAGAAACTCCGTTTGCTCTTTACAGCTGATAGCTGGCAAGGCCTCGCTGTTGCTGGTGTAAGCGGTTAACACGACACCCTGCTCGTCCTGCTGTCGACTCATCTTGAGCGCAACATTATTATGGAAGTTTCGGCTTAACCTCGGAAGAATTGCCGCTCGACTGACTCTCCCTTAACAACGTGAATAATCAGAGTCACAGCGCTCCGCCTCCGGGCGGCGGCAGGCGACCAATGCAAAGAGTCGGCTAATGAATATTAATCACGCTCACCCACCGAGTCTTGCTGATTGGCTGAAATGCAGACGCTGTTAAATGAGCAGCGCTGTGTGATGGCGTAATTGTGGTAAAGACTTGATTCATGAATATTAATAATGTTACGTAACCCGACGCTCCAGAAAGGTTGCTAGGCAACCTACGTAAAGTAATTAATATACATAAGAATATAATTCAATTCAGAGAATGCAGCAGAGACTTCTATTGTTCAAGAAAAATTTAACCGGTTGTGCTGCTCTAAAAAACGGAAATCTATAACGTTTTAAATTAGACTCTAGTAAACTTCAGTCAGACCCTCAGAGATTAAATCATATTTTGATACGGTTGCACAGAGCATCTATTAATCCCCAGTGATTTACCTATCACAGATACTTATTGATGTGTATTAATTTAATGATCTTGCTTCCATTTATCAATTATGGCATCTCATGTCTAACTGTCAGGCTGATGTGAAAAATAACTTTGAAATAAAGCAATATTAGGCTGAATTTCAGTACAGTTGTTACATAATTATGAATGATCAGAAAATAAGGCAAGCTCTATCTCTGCCTGAAAGTAGAGATAAAATGGTCACGTATATGGATCTCAGACACACCTGTTTAGAGATTTTCCAGTCAGAAATATTCTTCTGCTGATGTCACTGTTGTACAAATGTACACAATAAAGCCAACAGCATTCATCAAAAGCACTGATGCTATATCAGTACATCAGAAGATTTGGTTAATTAACACACATGCATAACGTGACCCAATACTGAAAAACCTAAAGCTGAAACTTTAAGGTCTCTGCATTTTGTGGCAGGTTTGAAGTTTGTTCCATTTGCCTGTAATTTGCCTTCTGTGTGTCAACAATGAGCCCCACGGTCAAGACTGAATTACATCCTCCTCTCTGAAAAAGTGAGGCTGGTGGCTGTTTTTAGGCCGAGCCGAGAATGAAGGGAAGGAAACATGATGTTCAGCCGAATGCTGACCACACAGGTACACTGGAGAGACCATTATTTATTTACTTAAGTTCCTTAACACTGTTCAGAACACAACCGAACACGCCTGCACGTTTCCATTACCATCACAGCTATTTGTTCAGCATGTCTGTCTCTGTATGAGCGCCTGCGAGCTGTTTTCGTGTGTGAGGATACGGTCCAGTGAAACAGACATTGAATAAAAAGCGCGTGTTTATTTTGATAGCTGTATGTCAATGGTCTGCTGTCAGGCACATTCACAATACTATTGTGCAGAAAACACAAACATGGACTCTGTGTTTCTCATATAGCTTTCATTATGTTGCGTGTTTCAAAGTAAATAACTATTTTTGAAACATTAATAATGTTTTTTTAAAGGGAAGTTTTGAAGAAAATCAATCATATGGTGTGTTACTGATGCAAATAAAATAGTTACTAATTAATGCATTGTAAACAACTGCCAGGAATTTACAGGATTAAAGAGTATGATTTTACAATATATTACTGTAGTCCGGCAATTGCTGTGAAATCAATGCATGCTGGGTCATTTTCTTATAAATCACTGTGAATGAATAGCAGAATGACGCTAAGATCACAGTAATGTACCGCTCTTGTTTTACTGGGAATTCACATTATAAAGTAACTGTGCCACTGCGAGAAATGTAGTTGTTTACTACTGTAATTGTTTTGAAGTCTGTGTTGATTAGTGATTAGTATGAATTTTGTCACTGTTTTGGAGCGCACTGCCTTATAGATAACCTAAAGACTAACATATTGATACTAACACCCA
Source organism: Sinocyclocheilus rhinocerous (assembly GCF_001515625.1). Lineage (NCBI taxonomy): Eukaryota > Metazoa > Chordata > Actinopteri > Cypriniformes > Cyprinidae > Sinocyclocheilus > Sinocyclocheilus rhinocerous. The sequence goes on along the minus strand of NW_015650320.1, from coordinate 272,377 downwards.
AAAAACTTTCATTTTGATTTCATGGGGACTTTAAGTTAAGTGTGATCCTTAAAGTATGCATGTGAGTAGTTTGCATACTACATACTATAAATGTAGCACAGACCTACAGAAGCTTGTTTCCGCCACAGAATAAAAAAAATAAAAGGTAATGTCTCACAATTCTGTAAAAAATTTTTTTTTAAAAAGTCAGAATTTTGAGGGAAAAAGTCAGAATTGCGAGATATATAACTCACAATTACCTTTTTATTTTTTATTACATGGCAAAAAAACAGAACTGTGGTTTGTAAAGCAGAACTCAGAGTTTATGTCTTTTTTGTTTTCTCCTCAGAATTAAGAGAAAAAGTGAGATAAAGAGTCACAATTACATTTTTTAAACACATGGTGGAAACAGATCTCCATACTGACATCCTAAATCCACTATTGGAAACGTCATGTGACCTGTAACATCAGTCGTGACACATTTACAAACGTGACAGGTGTGACAACAACTCTACTGCAGTGTAATATCCAGCAGATGCACACTTCAGACTCTCAGCAGAATCAGTAGCTCATATGGGTTTATGTCACATACTGTTTCATGAATACTGCATATTCGGACATAATACTCATTTGATGTGCTGCTTTCCACAGCACAGCTCTCCTCAACAAGACACATGAATAGAGAAAAGCATGCTGGGGACTAAAGTGTAATGCTTAGGCTCAAGGGCTTATCATTGTTGACATCTTGGGCAACTCAAACACAGAGCAATGTTGGATAAAGACACAGTGTCAATCTATCAATTATAATCAACTCGGGATGGAAAAGAGTTTTAAAACAGAACTAAAGACAGGTTTGAGCTGATGAGGCATGGTCACTGTTGCCAACAAATTTTGGTGATTTCAAATATCAACATTGGCTACCAGAAATCACTTACTCTGCCTTTAAAGGGTTACAATGGATAATGGATTACGGATAATGTCCTGGACGTTGCTAAATTTAGCAACAAAATTGCTAAGTTGGCAACACTGGGCATGGTGAGGTTCAGATCTGCAGCTGTGATACTGCCATCTAGTGCTCAGACTCACATCTGCGCATGTTCACCCTCTCTTTGTTTGACCATGTATCTTCACACAAAGAACAAACACAACACGAGTTTCCAGCCAGCTTCACCTTCTTCTATGCTTTATTCAGCATTACGTCCATCGGTCAGAAGCCACAGCAGCATCAGTTTTAGAGAGTAACATGTCAGTTTTACAATAATAGTGCATCTCTGATGGGTTGAGTCTTTATCGTTCTTAATAGGCTGAAATAGTACATCTTGTGAAGCAGATGACTGACCCAGGACATGAGGTCTGTTCAGAGTAATGCTGTTATTGCTGTTTCAGTCTCATTCAGAATTAATAAAGGAGAGACTGTAGCATCATCCTCAACATCTGCATGGAAACCTCAGCTCCCTTCGGTGCTGTGAGATCTTGAGAAACAGCGTGAGCTGCCGGGTCAGAGACACTATCACAGCATTACTAGCATCTCTACTTCAGCCAGGTTAGACGCCATATTGAATTTAATATGGGTGAAAACAAGGTTGTGAGGAATAGGCGTGCACTGTATAAAGATCCTAGAGATTATGTCATTTTCTCAATTCAAATGGAGTTTTTGTCTGAAAGTGTTTGTCAGAAAGCCGTTTCATCAGTTTGTTGTTAAATACTATTAAACATACCGTACTTCAGTCCCTCCAAGCCTCGTTTTCATTCCTGTCAAAAATGAAATATGGTATTACCCTGACTGAGGTCTATAGGGACTTTCCAAAAAGAGGCTACGAAATAGAGCTGGAAACTTTCCAAGGATTATATGTTTTATTGAACATCTGCTTTAAAAGATGTTAGCAATTTTTGCGACGTTAACAAACATTTTTTGACATGTTTAAATACATAAATACATGTGCAAATAACTCTAATCCTGATTTGTTTGATTTCATTATTTTCAAGTAGGCTAATAACCCTTTAATATATGGGGTGGATTCGGGTAATGTGGGACACTTTTTGCAATTTTGACTGGTGTATCATATTTCCATATGAAGCCAAAACAATTAATACAAATATTATATCATTATGACATCTCTAAGATGTTGCCTTATTAAATCAGAAGAAACATTTCAGATATTGTTCTTAAAGCGGAAATGCCACATATATTAGTGCTCCTTGTGCCAAAAGGTGTGGATTGTCTAATGTGGGACAGCTCAAATCTGGGACACTATGTTTTGGGTTAGAAATAGTTTAATTTTTACAAAGCAAACTTCATATTTAACACTCCTGGTTAAATGTTTGTAACCTGTTTTGGTTAATTCATTTAGTAGGCCTAGTGTTTGCTGTCTTCATCAAAATTGTAGCCTATGTTCACATGTGGAATGTTAAATATTACACAGAAATCATATACTACTTAAAATAATTTATTACAAAAATTTCAGATTTCTGGCAGCAACAATAATAATAACCATTTAATGAAGTCAGAAATGTAAAATCGGACTTAATAAAGACAGCAAAATAATTTTATAAATGATCTTTAAAAAGATTTAAACTTTGGGATGTCTTTAAAACTGTTATTAAACTTCTATACTCTGCACATGGTAAGAATATGGAACATGTATATTCGAAAGCATGTGTTAAGCAAACTGTAACGACTTCATAACACTTCATAACAGAAATAAGCAGCTGGATAAAACAAAAGCTGTGTCCGTCTTCATTTCAGGCTGCAAAGCAACAAAATGTGATTATTTTAAAGGGGGCTGATTCTTTTCTGAACCCACTGTAAATGTTTAACAAAAAATACAAGTATGGCATTTAACTTTCTTAATGCACATTTTATCAATTGAATAACAGTATATTTGACTGTCCCACATTAGTCAAAACATGCTGTCCCACTTTTGAAACATCCTTACAGTCTCGAGTCCACTGTCTCTGTAATTTTAGAAAATATCCTGAGTCTGAGATATAATGCTGCCCTAACGGGGAGATTCAGCTTGAAGACCGGTAAGCGCCCTCTTGAGGAAGACAATAAAATGAAGAAAAAAAAGTGAAAAAGATAAAAATGGCCCTAAAGATGTCTCTAAGGAGGGTTAAAGCAGGGCTGTCCAAACTCGGTCCTGGAGGGCGTTGGAGCTAAACTCTGCAGGACACCGGCCCTCCAGGACCGAGTTTGGACAGCCCTGGGTTAAAGGGTTCTCCCAAAAATGAAAATGAAATTATTTATGCACCATCCACTTGTTGCAAACCTGTATGAGTTTCTTTTTTCTGCTGAATACAAAGGAAGATGTTTTGAAGAATGTTGGTAACCAAAACAATTGACGGTAGCCATTGACTTCCATAGTATTGTTTCTGCATTCTTCAAAATATCTCCTTTTGTGTTCAGCAGAAGAAATTAACTCACACAGGTTTGGATCAAGAGGATCATTTTTGGGTGAACTGTCCCTTTAATGAATGCAGTCAACACTACTAATAATTAGTGAAAAATAGTGAAAATGTAATAAGAGGATTTGGTGAAACGCTCCAAATGATTTCACTTCCTGTCTGTCACAATTTTATGGAACACTCTATTTCTTTTAATAGAAGGAACAATATTATGTTGTGACAAGGTTGCATGATCAGTTTGCCACACAGCTAGATAACACATTTCTGGTAACTACACTAAGTTAGTTTAAAATATATATTTTTAATGGATTAAATGTCAATCAGATGATTTAATAATGATTGCATTGTTAGTGAAAAACAACCCTGCTTGTGTAAACTGCTGTTTCAACGCAGGACCAGTGTTTCCCTGACACAGACACTAACAACCAGTTACACAACATCACAGAAGAGTGAAGGGTCATCTACCAGATAAAACACATCTCATACAAGTCTCCATTTAAATTCACAAGGTAGGCGGATGAAAATGAAAAACAGGACAGTGCTGCTCAAACTTACATGCAATATTTAATAACTTGCATGCAAAGACATCTCTTTCTGCTCTGCTCATCCACACAGCGCTTCTCATTTCTCAGGGTGAAATGGATACAGGCCATCTGAAGAATAGACTGAAATGTTATCTGTTCATAAGAGAGGTGCCACTGCCTGCTTCTGCCCGAGCCGCTCAACACATGTCACGTTCTGTGCTTTCAGTGAGCGTTTACTGGCTGCTGTTTTTCAGACCGTTCTTGATTTTTTATAAGAAGTGCCGGTAACACTTTACATTTGGGAACACATATTCACTATTAATTTTTTTTCCCCCTCAGTGAACTCTTAATTTGCTGCTTATTAATAATTAATATCTAAAATATGCTCATGCAGAATAAGGCATTAATATGTGCTTTCTAAGTACTAATAAGCAGCCAATATGCTAGTAATATGCATGCTAATAAGCAACTTAGTGAGAACTGGTCCCTAAACTATAGTGGTGCGTCTTTCACACTTTATCTACATAAAAAATACCATCTTGTAATTATCACACATCGCATTTCCATTAGCATCATCAAATAAATTAAGCTTCGAGTTGTAGTTGCGGTTTCAGGGAGAGAAGAAGTTAAAACTGCACGACTGTGAAGAAAAAGAAGGATTCAGTAACATTTAGACAACTTAAGTATCTGGACACTTGAGTCATATTTAAATTGGTCTGAATGTCCTTGCAGCATCTAACAAAATAACAAAACAAGTGTCATCGATAGGAAAGAAAGATGCACAGACGCCCTTCACAAGTTTGCTACAAACGACAGATGTAGTGTTTAAGATGAAGACAGTCAGTGTTGTGGTTAGTTATTGGATGATGTTGCTAGTTAATGCGATTCTCTACACCTGTGTGAACGCGGTGAATCGCCAGCTAGCCAAAAGAAAACATCCCACAGCATTTGACACACTTCGTCTAATACAGTAAGGTTTTTAAGCGTGACTCAAATATACAAAGTGTCTCTTTTGGTCCACTGTACGAACAGGACCATGACATCTCATTATCTAAACGATCTCAGCGGCCTCATGGAGAAGAGCACTTACCAGAGCTGCAGGTAACACACCAGTTTGGTCACCATGACCTCGGCCCGGGTCAGAGGTGCGTTTGAGCCCCACATCCAGCAGTGCATCCCTCACTGCACAACACGCTCCTCTCCTCCTGTGCATCATCTCATTAAATCATTCATGAAATTTTGACACCAGGAGAGAACCCCGAGACACAGGACGCCTTTGGAAAAACCTGACGCATGCAGGACTGCTGTGCTTATGCACTTATTGTCATGTTTGTGTTGAATCTGTCATTTTATGACTGCTTAAATGTATTAAGCATATCAGAAACCCTGTATCTGAAAGAGCTGCTCATGTGTTTATACATGCACACATGAATCAACCAGAAAATGGACACGCTTTCAACCGATCTAGCGTGAGACGGCGGCGTGTTCCTGAGGAATTGGTAATAATACTTGATGCACTTAATCCAAACCGATTAGAGGACCGCAGCTGTTCAGGATTAGAACAAACTATAACTGCACTGCATCTATAGTTCCTCTTCTAAAACACGGCCAGGTCACATTTCAGCACAAAATCAAAAGAGAAACGATACGGTTTCATTGCCCGTCGATGTTTTGCACTGTGACAGTATTTTCATGACAGTTTGCTTCTCTTTGATATAGGGCCTATTAATTATATCCTCAGTAGTGAGTCTCTTTTTAAATTCAAATCAGTTTGAATACTGCCATGAGATGTAAATGCATCAGTTATAATATATCATCATTCTGTCATATTCTTGTCTCGTGAAATTAATTTTGAAATGAAATATGTCTCAGGCATTGTTTCTGAGATTTACTCTAAAAGATGTACCTAAAGATAACGGCTACAGGTCCAATAAAATATCAAAACATCTCAATGCTTGCAGCTAATCTTTGAATGAATGAAGCTATCAGTGCAAATGTTTGTTTGTAGTTATTGATAAACTTATATTTGCCATAAATCATGGCAAATTATTCGTTTGATCATTTTTCTTCATTTGGTAATGGGGTTGAGACTGAGGAACACAGTCAACACTATGATTTGGCAAAATAATATAATAATTATTGAGAAAATATTTAGATTTTTAACTGTCATGCTGTAGAAAGGGTCAAAATGATGTCAACATCCTGTTTTCCGGTTTTATGGAACACAACATATTTAAAAAATAAAGGTTTATATTAGTGCTTTATGATTGTTGCTAGTCAGCAGAGCTGGGTAGATTACTTACAGATTGTAATCAATTGCTGATTACAGATTACATGTTGAAAATTGTAGTAACATAATTTAGGTTACTCATTTTAGGTAGCCTACTTTTTAGATTAGTTTTAGGTTACCTTTTACCTAACATCTTTTAAACTTACCATTTGTAATCAATAATGCAATTCATAATTATTTGTTTCATACATAGTGTTTTTCACTGCATGGATCACAAAGTTATTTACATGCCCATTTTATACTGTGAATATATTCAATGCTAAATGGTATAAAAGACAGTAGGATTTTTAGAACGGAAAAATTAAAAGAGAAAAAAAGAATTAAGGAGAATCAATAAATTATGAAAAACGTCTCAGGTTACTTATGCAACCATGGTTCCCTGAGTAGGGAACGAGACACTGCGTCCTCTAGGGGTCGCTATGGGGAACGCCTCGTCGTGACCCGTGTCTGAAGCATACATTGAAAAAACACCAACAACACGTTGGCCGGCGACAGCCCATTTAAGCGCGATGTATCCTGGAGGGGCTTAGATGGCAAGGAAGGAGTATTAAGGGAGGATGTCTCGCCCAAAGAGAGATAGCTAGCCAGCGTCTCTTCTACAGGGGGCATCCTCTCATAGCCGTTTTCACGCATCGCCTCGATGTTGGCATAACTCGTATGCTGGAATCGATAGATGCGAAAAGAAAACGGCCTCTTCCATTCTTTCTCGATTTCAGTATGCAAATCAGGAAGGAATGGAAGGCTCACCCATGTCAAACTAGCAAGCAAACACTACAGATTTTGGCCTATGATAGGAGGATCTTTTAAGATTCACAAAATGTGTCTCTAATCCGAATAATTTGACAAATTAGACATTGCTGTACAGAAAGTGAAGCAAATGTAAATTTGCATGTAATCACAGACAATCATATTTGCATCCGAGTCAAAATTTCACCATAGGATGTCACAAAAGGTCAGCAAAATAACATGATTTACTGGAATTATTTTATCAGCATGAGCAGAGAGTTTCACAACAAAATATTGTTTAGGAATAACAAAACCATTTCAAACTACCTATGATGTAAAAAAGAAATATAAAACTGAGAAAATTCATCCCTGTACGTGTTCCACAGCGTGTCAGAAATTCTGAAGGTCTGCAGGATGCACAGAATTACTTCTGAAGAGTCTGTAAGCCAGGAGCTGCCCGCCAAAAATCATCATCAACAACCCAGAGCCTACAGGAGACGAGACACACGTACCGTCAGCATTTCATTACAGATTGTGATGCACTGAGCACATGTTCAACATCAGATGAGTGCCCCGATTTCACTTTATTGCACTGATTTTAAAAAATCAGTCTAAATTAGTGACACAAATGATCAGAAAAGGCCCTATTGAAAAAACAGCATATGCTGGTTAGGTATGTTTTGAAGCATGGCTGCTGGTTATGAGCTGGTTTAAGCTGGTCCTGAGCAGAAGCTAGTTGCTTAGGACCAGCAGCCATGCTTCAAAACATATCTAACCAGGATATGCTGCCTGGTTGTCAACAGGGCTTATATACAAAGGTCGCGTGTCCTTTGAACTTTTCATATACACCTAGGATGCCTCGGGGGTGAGTAAAACGCAGCCTAATTTTCATTTTTGGGTGAACTAACCCTTTAACAGGGGTGTCCAATCCTGCTCCTTGAGGGCCAGTATCCTGCAGAGTTTAGCTCCAACACACTTGAATAGAATCTTCTTAAAAATCATCATAAATAACTTCTTAAAGTTAGGATTGATTGCCCAGATCAGTGCATCCTGAGACGAGCTCTTTACAACCATGGCGCATTAAAAACAAGCAGCTTAGACGAAAACGAAAACAGTGTGTGCGCTTATTATGATTATTACGGTAATCTGCAGGCATCGCAAAAAGATAAGCCTTGAAGCGTTTTTCAATATTTAATCAGATAAAGATGCCATTTTCTACTTAAGAAACAAACTAAGTTGTTCTTTAGAACATATATGAGAACTTCTTGAGAATTGTTCAAGAATTGCACTTAGGAACATTTTTACCAATATCTTGGAATTTTTTGTGTTTAATTGGGGTTGGAGCTAAACTCTGCAGGACAGAGGCCTTCCAGGAACGGGTTTGGACACCCCAGACCTATAAGCAATTCAACCACAGACAACTGAGTGGCACTAGTGGTGCATTCACATGCTATCATAACTGCCATTGATATGTGACATCAACTTGACCCATAACCTTTTATGGTGAAAAGAGGACAGACTCCGCAGTGAACAGAGAATGTGAAGCTACGTCACGCCGCGTTGCATGCCGCTAATGATACTGGAATTAACACAGATACCTGCTTACCTTTTTTGTTTTTGCCTTGAAAATGAAATATTCACATTCTTCTTAGTATCATTTTGCAAGGAAGAGATGCTATTTTATTGCACTGCATGATAATTTGACGATTTCAGTGTAGTTTTGCAGAATTCCGTTCATTATTACTATTTTATTTAGTGATAGTTTAATCAGTGACATTATTAAAAGAGCTGCTATCCTGCGTGACATCAGCTTCATATTCTCTATTGTTGGGAATTTGTTATTTTCTTGATTGTATATTCTATATGTCTGTTTTTGTGTGATGCTAAACTATATGACAGAGGCTAAAATGACGTCTGTTTCACTGCCAAAACTGAAAGCTTGTCCAAAAGAGAGAACTTACCGAGAGCAATCCACCAGTGCTCTGTCGAGGGAAAATCAGCCATAACTGAAACCAGAGTCACAGTGAAAACAGGTTCAAAAGCAGCCCTCGTGCACTTCCAAATATACAATTTTACAAAACATTCATCACAAACACATGCATATCACCAATGCAAATACTGTAAGTACATGCAATGACAATATCTAGGACTGTCAATAGATTAAATTAAGTAGATATAATAAATGACCCAATGAATCACATCTATCAATCATCTATCGATCATTCAAAGACATTTGCCTACATTATTATGCCATGCAACTGAAAGCATTGAATAGACAAATAAATGTCTGTAGAAGCCAATGTATTTTTATTGACATTTTTGCCTGTCATGACAATCACAGCTCAGCAATCCATTGAATCAAGTCCACCTTGTTTTCCATTTACAGTACTGTATGTTTTAATTGTTATTCAGACAGCCGATATAGCGTCTCACTATTCTTTAGCGCCTCACGTTTTCTGCTCTCAGTAAGTGTGCTTTGGTGAAGAGTGTCGCCTGACTGCAGACTCACAACAACATGAAGCTAATACTTCCAGCTTTTTACAGAATTTAAGAGCGGGTCAGTGGCACGATTCATTATATCGGCTTTGTTGGTGAGCAACCCTCTCGTTAAACTTACGTACTTACTAAGCATTATGTCATTTTCCAGAACTGCAACTTGCATAATTCTGTGCATTCACTAATCTAATTCATTCAAACACCACAGTATGGGTAAACTCGGTTCACAAAAGGAGCCGGAAGTGAAACAAACCGGCTGATGTTTTGCAGTAGCCTGAGGCTGTCAGCAGTGTTGTGTGGGTGAAGATGTTTTTCCACTAATGGATGTTATTCAATAGAGTCTGTGGCTCTCAAACCTCTGATGTACTTATGACAGTACTACATCACGTTTATCTATCATACTGATCTCATATGTTCAGGGAAATGTTCACTCTTAATCCAAAGAGAAACATTTTTAATGTCAAAGGAACCAAAAGAGAAAATGGTGACTTTTTCTTCTTTGTGAATTCAGCTATTTCTAAATATTTCTAAAGAGGCTAAACAGTTGATTTAAACACTTTACGGCTCATAATAACTCGCATCATTATATGCAACTGTATTATAAGTAAGTTTTATTGGCCCACAGTCGTCCATTGCAAGGACATTTCTGTACCCTAGTAAAAAAAAAAAAAACATTTTTATACATTAATTTCATACTACGTATACTTCAAATCCATTAACATTTATTGACATATCACTTAAGAATTACTGATATAAAATTATAATTGGAGTATTTCTTTATTGCACAATGCACATTTCTTAAGATTATGCCTAAAATGTGTTTTAACGTCACTATTGATGAGGATTGTATGCTCTCTGTATAATATCAGTCATTAAATGCAAGACATTTAAAGTGTACTTGCACTAGTTCCACTTTAGCAAAATCAAATAAACTTCAGTATATCTTTAGTGCTACTTCCGCACAATTAAAGTGCATCAAGTACAAAATTAGTTGTTCCAATTTAGCAGACTTTAAGTATACGAGTTTAGTATACCAAAAGTACAAACGCAGGGTATTTTTAATAAGCACATAAATATGTAAATGCATCTGTAGTATACTTAGCACAAAATAAATGCATTTCAAATAGCATATATTTTTTTCACTAGAGTAAATATAATTTTTGCTTGTCTTTCACAAACTCTGGGATGAGAGATGGATAATTGATCAAACTGATTTGACCAGATGTGTTTAATGTCAAGTCTTCCCCTTGTATGTAGATGTCCTCACCTGCTACGGTCAGAGCGACGTGCAGCAGTGTGACAGTGATGGCGTAGTCCCACACCCACTCCTCCACGATCCACGTGAATATCAGGCCACCCAGAACATACGTCACCTCTGTGGAGATCACACTCACTGCACAACACACATGTGATTAGTAGCATCAAAACTTCTCTAATCATTGCACTGCACAGTAATGATAGAGCCAAAACTTTGTCAGTATGTTGTCAGTATTGTGAGATCATCAAGCATTGCTGAAGTGTTACCCTCTTTCACCAACAGCCATTTTCTGTCCAATTTCAACAACTGTTAATTTAATGTGTAGTATGTGTGCTTTACCATATATATACACTATATACATATATATATATATATATATATATACAGTACACACATATATACATATACACACACACACACATATATATATATCATGCTCTCTTGATATCAACAATCAGCATCAGTCTATAATCAGCCCATAACTGCAGACCATAGCAATGTTGTGATAAGAATACATAATGCAAAGTTTGTACCACTATAAGTGAAAATCTTGAGCCAGTATTTAGCTGAATGCAGCTTTACACAACACAGAGTATTGAAGCCAGCCTACCTAAATATTTGGGACTTTGCCATGATGGTTGAGTGGTGTAGTCAAAAGGCGCTAACAAGCTGTCCACCTCCTCCACCCTGATAACAGCAAACAAACAACAAATAAACACTCAAACAGCTTGAACTATTTCTGCTTTTAGTTCTTCAAATCAAGAATGTGATGCTGCTATAATGTTAATTGTCTTTATTATTGCAATAAAGTTTATTGAAGATTAAAAAAACCAACACAATCTTATGGCAATTCCTAACTATTTTGTTTTGCTGAATTTGTGGCTAATTTGTATAAATTCATTTAATCCAATTCGTATGTTTTCATACAATTTTCTTAAGCCGCACTAACAATTAGGTTTAGGGGTGGAGCTTCATGCTTACTTTTTTTGTACAAATCACATTGCACGAATTCATACCTCATAAAACAGTTGCATTTTCTCATGAGATCAGGTTGAAAAACACATGGCGAATTAGGGTTAAATCCAATACGCAACACAAACTGATCCCGCTCTACTACAGTGAATATCATGCTTATGCTAATTTTGTGTAGATCGCAAAATTTAGGATCCAGATTTTTCATTATACATCAAGTAGTAACCCAACCAGGGTTATTATAGTTAAATAAAACAGATAGGTGGCACATTAAATGACACCTTATATATATATATATATATATATATATATATATATATGTACTCTCTCAATTATGCTAAAATAACAATGCATGTGTGTCTATATATATATATAACTTTGTTTTGAAACAGTTTTTATTTTTATATTTTTAGTTTTAATTTTAATTTTAGTTAAAGTTTTAGTAATTTTGTTGTGTTTTTGTCATTTTTAGTATTTTTTATAGATATGTCTATAAAGTTTTTATTAATTTTTATTTCAGTTTTAGTTATTGTAGTACATTAAATTAAATTAAATTAAAGCAAGAAATGTTGCTTTGGAAAGTAGCTGAAATAAAAATATTTTATGTTTTATTTCAAATCATGAAAATGTTTTTAATGGCATTATACATCAAGTAGTAACCCAACCAGGGTTATTATAGTTAAATAAAACTAAAACTGAAACTAAAATTAAAACCATTAAAAAAACTATTTCATTATAAAATAAACAAATAAAATAAACGTTAACTGAAATCAAATATAAAATATTTTTATTTCAGCTACTTTCCAAAGCAATATTTCTTAATTTAATTTAATTTAATTTAATAAAACTATATAGACATCTATAAAAAATAAAAAAAATGACAAAAACACAACAAAATTACTAAAACTTTAACTAAAATTTTAATTAAAACTGAAAATTTATTTGTTTCAAAAACAAAGTTATATATATATATATATATATATGTACTCTCTCAATTATGCTAAAATAACAATGCATGTGTGTCTATATATATATATAACTTTGTTTTGAAACAGTTTTTATTTTTATATTTTTAGTTTTAATTTTAATTTTAGTTAAAGTTTTAGTAATTTTGTTGTGTTTTTGTCATTTTTAGTATTTTTTATAGATATGTCTATAAAGTTTTTATTAATTTTTATTTCAGTTTTAGTTATTGTAGTACATTAAATTAAATTAAAGCAAGAAATGTTGCTTTGGAAAGTAGCTGAAATAAAAATATTTTATATTTTATTTCAAATCATGAAAATGTTTTTAAAGGTTTTAATTTTAGTTTTATTTAACTATAATAACCCTGGTTGGGTTACTACTTGATGTATAATGAAAAATCTGGATCCTAAATTTTGCGATCTACACAAAATTAGCATAAGCATGATATTCACTGTTGCGTATTTGATTTGACTCGTATCTATACATATATATATATATATATATTTATTTATTTAACAGCCTCTCAGGTATGCTAAAATAACACTGAACCCAACACAGTACCAAAATCGTTGCTCGTACATTCAAAGAAAAGAAAAAAACCCTGCATAGGCTCAACAATATTCTAATTAATAACATGATAAACTGTTCTTGGGTTGAACAGGAGAATTAATAATTTTGTGAATGCATATAAAGAACAGCAGCAGTGATTTGCATATAACAGTCCATGGGACTAATATTACAAGTGTTGAGAAATACTGACATAGACTATTTTCTTTCTGTACTACAGGAAGTCAGTAGACACGTCACCACATAAGAGGCAGATGCACACAGAAACACAGACAGAGAGAGAGAGAGAGAGAGAGAGAGGAAGTTATGCTGCTCAACGTGGAAAATCTCACCTGAGAATGCCGATGCAGAGACTGACCACAATATAGTAGAGAGAGTAGAAGCACAGCATACACATCAACAGGTTCTGAAGAACAGCCTGACGACAAGCACACGACACAGCCACACTCAGTGCTTCTGGGAAACATCTCTACATCAGTTGGTTCTAGTAGTGTTAGTATTATTAATCAAACATGTTCTATTGGCATAGAGGCCTGAATTATTCCTGCACATGGTTTCTGCTATTTAGTCACTCCTTCAGTTTTACATTACAATTCACTGAAACCAAGGGCTATAGAAACATAGCTACTGCTACAGGGACACAGTGGATCCTTCAGGATCAGATCTGCTGCACCATAGATAATCAGACTTTACCCAGGTGTCATTGGGCTTGGTGTTGAGGGGCAGTTGTTGGCCATGGCGTTTGATCAGCGTGGTCCCACAGCACCGGCAGCAGTAGTCCAACAACATGAATGGCCAGCGATTCTTTGATCGGCGCTCTCGCAGGTAGCATAAGACTGAATCAGTGCATCTGTCATGGCTGCTCTTAATAAGATTAGCAACGCTTCCGTAAATCTGGGCAGGACAAAGCCCACCTCCAGGCCCGGGCTGCACTAACGAATTACCCACACACACTAAAAATACTCCTGGTTAAGTAAGGCTGTGCTAGAATACCTCACATTAGCCTCCCGCTAGCACAGTTGGCTGTAAGGGCATTTGTTTCAAGATTGGTTTCTGTTCTATAGCACTTCTAACATTTTAGAAATGGTTTAGATTTCAGATTAATAACACTGTGCACCAACTGCAACACATGGGTAAGACCATGCACACAATTTAGGCCTGTACTTGTTTGAAATCATATGTGGGTCATTCCTGTTAGGAAGCATCTTTTGGATATTTTTTTTAAAACAAAAATAAACATGCTTGTGTTGAAATTGAAGGAATAATTCCTACGGCAAAAATGGCAACGTCCACTCAAACCAGTTCTACCAAATGTATTTTCCATTCACCCCTATGTTTACTTAATTGTGATACTGTGATTAAAAACTTTAAACTATTAACAAATGCATAAATGAACGAAAAATTGCAATTTTGTCCAAATTCAAAAGAAAGCCAAAAGCATTCTTCTAATGAACAGGTTTGGCTCTTCCAGTGAAGAACATTCTCAATGCTACACATACAGTGAGATTCTATGTCAGCGGTTCTCAAGTCCAGTCCTGGCGACCCCCAGCTCTGTATATTTTACATGTGTCTCTTATTTAACACTGATTCCGATCATCAGCTCGTTAGAAGAGAGCTCCACGCATGAACTGTGTTCCCACTGACATGATCCCTACACAGTGTTCACTGCTCCCTACTCCTGAGCACAGGACATCTGTTGAACTTTACTTCACTTCAGAACATTCATTCATGGATTTGCGCTACGCCACGGCCTGCAGCGTCTTCACACACAGATGAAACTTACTAGAGAAGTGTGAAGTGTGACATAATATACCTCTGTAAATAAATACAGCTGAAATTCACGTCTCACACACTTTAATGCCCTTTGAATGAACATACACTCCCTTCAAACTGGAGTCATGGCTGATGTCCCGTGATGTTCACTTCGCAGGGCACTTACGGTCGAATAGAACAAACATCTGAAGTGATAAGAGACACATACAAAATGTGCAGAGCGGGGTGACGAGAGGACTGGAATTGAAAACCACTGCCCTCGAGATATTTAAAGATTAGTTGACCAGCTTCAAGTGATCAGTATACGAGCATAAGTGTGTGTTTGTGTGTGTGTGTGAGTGTTTTGTCTGTGTGTGTGTGTGTGTGCGTAAATGTAATAGAAGAATTGAATATGCAGAGGTACACTAACTGCAGACAGGTCTGGCGCTAAACCTGATACAAGAACTTGGAATTGCAGAAACGTATATATTAAGGGCTCACCTCTGCCTTTGAACTCAATTTGCAACCTAAATTCTTTATGTTAGCATGACGCTGAGTCCTTGCAAGTGGCTAAATTAAAACTATAATCAAAACCACCTACTGCAGGCATGCAACTCCAAACTGCACTGATTACATGAGCAGCGATGGCAGTCGTTTTAATAAATGTGTACATCTGTAATCTAAACAGGCCTGACAAACAACTAAGTTTCAGCTTGATTAGATAAAGTGCAAATAATGACTAGTTAAAGCCTGCATTACACTCCTAGTCAGAGTGCACTAATAAATAACGCTTGTGGCACAAATTGCATAATAAAAAAATAAATAAATACAGCTCTACTGCTTGGTTGGCTAACCAAATACCATGTTTTATGATTGTTTGTCATTCAGTGTTTTATCCAAAGAAATCAGATGAATTCTACTCTGTCAGCACCTGTTGTGACTGTTTAAGTCTATGAGGTGCATTCATTTACACAAGCAAAGTGCATTGAACAGTTAAACAGGCTTTCAAGAGACAAAGGCTCACAGAAACCCACTCACGTTAAGCCTGAACTTAGTATAGTAGGCTATAATTCAGTGCGTTTTAGTTTAATAGTATCTAGTGTTGTTCTAAACAGCTTAGTTTAGTGTGTTATTATGTAGCGGTAGCCTGCTACAACTGAAAAGCGGTGCATGACACAGTGTTGCGTTGCGCTAAATCCGACCATTTCTGTATGGTTCAGGGTTATTTTGTTGCTCTGTGCAGCACAGTTCAGAGTCGTTTTCACAGATAGGCTCGACTACACGACCGGAGCAGTGCTGTTAGCCTTCACAGCGTTTGTGTGCGTCAGCTTTCTCCAATAAAACCACCGTCAGCACTCGGGAGTTTGGTCGTTTGTATTTACTGAGACGTTTCTGTACATTTTGGAAGCATGGGTTGCACGCAGGAATTTATTTTTAGCAACAAAACAGCAATGGCGAATGTTTTGCGCCGTCCGACCACGTCGCCGCGCGTTAAAAGAGCCGCAGGCGGCGCGGTGAGCGTCAGCGACATCGTTTTGATCCGTCGGAATTGTTTCAGCGCAAAACTTTCGATATTGTCATGATGGGCGAGTGTGAAGCGCGACGGCTGTGCGCATGCGCTCTGGAGTCCGCCTGGCCAATTTCTCAGTACTCGTGGGAGAATTTGGGTAAGAAACAGACAAATTAAAACAATCGCACGCTAGAATAAACTGCTTGTGTAGCATTTTATACTCTTTAATAAACCTTTATGCGCCGTCTCAGACTTTCGCGGGAGGTGTAATGCTTAGGAATAATAATGAAAGTTAGATTTAAAGTAGAAAACGTCTGGACGTGTCATCAATAATATGAGCAGCAGGAAGAGAGTATGCAATAAAGAATAACGCGAATGAATGACACTCAGAATAGACGCAGTCGACAGAAAGGATCAAAGTGTGCATGTGCGGCTGATGGCAGGAATAAAGCATAGGTTTATCTGTGTCTGTGTACAATAATGCAGAGCAGCAGTGCATTCGCTCCTGTGTGCTGGAAACAGCAGGAACTGCTCGTGCCAAACAAAACATGTCTCGCGCGGTCGGCTCAATCATGCACTTTAAATGTCATTGATCAGCAATAATGCCGCGATTCGCCAGGCCTGTGTCTTTCAATTATATAGTGAATATAATTCCTGCTCCGCCATTTTGAGAAACTGCCTTTAAAACACATTAAAGAAAAGTGTTTTAATATCTGATACTGTGCCGTCTGAAATATGTCGTCGATGTTTAGGGGGAAATAATACTGCACTGTCGCCGTCGAGCCGAATCATTTCACCTCATTCAGTGGAAACTATTTAATACAATAGAGCTGCACGCAAGAAATGCGCAAAAACCTTGAAATAAACGGCAGAAAACGCGCTTCACAGAAAAACCAATGATGGGAAATTAACATGCATTTTATTTTATCATCATCACAATCGTCGCCTTTAAATTTGACCTAAATCATTAGTTTAAAAAAACTGTTATTCAAATAGATGTCAAAATATTGTACTTCACATTGAAAAGTAAAGCATGCACGGATATTTCAAATATTTGATGAGAAAATGAACTTTGTTTAATTATATCATGTATCAAATACCTATAAATACCAACTACAGCAGTGGAAATCGTTTCACGTCCAGATATGCGACTCTGCATTTAATGCGAAACCGTGATAAAATGTATCAAAACACTCGATGCGCGCACATAATCCTGTAATACGTGACAATATTGCGAGCATTTCTTTTTGATTTCATTGTTGTATAGAGGCTTGAAAGTTTCCAGCGCCGCGGATGAAGTGCGGGCAACAGCGCGCTCTGCTGGCGGATCCGGGAATGACTCACATGCGCTAGGCCTCGTGCGGCACTAACACACACACACACACACACACAACACACACACGCACTCACACACACACACACACGCACGCACGCACTCACACACACACACACACACACACACATACACACACACACACACACACATATGCACACACACGCACACACACACACGCACACGCACACAAACACACACACACACACACAAATATGTCTGTGCCATATTTACCCCAAAAACTAAAGAAAAATAAATTTTTATGGCGATTTAGTAATCTCAAAAAAGGCTTAATTTTTTATGCAAAACAAAATTCTTTTATTATTATTATTATTTTTTTAATTTTGGGGGTGAAACGTGACCAGTGAATCCTGAGATTCAGTCGCTATGTATTGCACATACTAAAGTTGCATGCATGTTTACGTGCACACACAAACACAAAATAGCTACTAAATCAACATTTAATTTTGTTTCTCTGTAGTAAAAACACACAAAATGTGTGTTTAGATGAAGTACAAAGAGCTCAGAAGTGTTTGCTCAGTGTTGTTTGCAATGACTTTCAGTGGTATATAGTGAGTAAGGCTTGTGTGTTTGGCGGTTCTGTGGGTTATTACACGGTGTTTTTCAGATTAGCTGTGTGCGGGTGTGATGGAGTCGTCGGGCCCGAGCACAGCCGCTCCAGAGTTTGATGTGTACGGGGCGATGGACTGGAAGGACGGAGTGGGAACACTGCCTGGCAGCGAGCTCAAGGTTAGCAAAGACATATAGGCCTTTATTATGTAAACATAAGACTGTCTATGAACCTAAACATGACATTAAATCTTTATGATGTTTTAATAGTGGTCTGATGGTCATCTTGTAGGAGTGTGTAGGTTAGTTGTGTACATTCAGTGTGTGTGTGTGTGTGTGTGTGTGTGTAGATGAAGTACAAAGAGCTCAGAAGTGTTTGCTCAGTGTTGTTTGCAATGACTTTCAGTGGTATATAGTGAGTAAGGCTTGTGTGTTTGGCGGTTCTGTGGGTTATTACACGGTGTTTTTCAGATTAGCTGTGTGCGGGTGTGATGGAGTCGTCGGGCCCGAGCACAGCCGCTCCAGAGTTTGATGTGTACGGGGCGATGGACTGGAAGGACGGAGTGGGAACACTGCCTGGCAGCGAGCTCAAGGTTAGCAAAGACATATAGGCCTTTATTATGTAAACATAAGACTGTCTATGAACCTAAACATGACATTAAATCTTTATGATGTTTTAATAGTGGTCTGATGGTCATCTTGTAGGAGTGTGTAGGTTAGTTGTGTACATTCAGTGTGTGTGTGTGTGTGTGTGTGTGTGTGTGTGTTAGTTCCGGGTGAATGAGTTTGGGGTCCTGGAGGTCATAACGGACGAGATGGAGGAGGAGAGGGGCAAAAAAGCTCACGCCACCACCACGTGGAGCGTCCCCACTGCACAAGAGGGTAAACACACCACCATACGCTCGTGTTTGGGTTTATTACAGCAGATGAAGTGCTCTTAAGCCCCCACCCCGTCCCCCTGGTTACTGTTTCTAACTAGAGTTACACAACATCCCATAGGAATGAACTGGAGATTTCTGTGATTTTCAGTTATTTCACTCATAACATGGTAAAAATGACTGGATTTTATACTTGAGTGGGCTGGAATGAATCGTGAGATTGCAAAGCATTTTCATCTGCCATGTTTCCTTAATTACACAGTAACATAATTTAACAGAAGAGACTGTGAATCAGAATGGAGTCAAATGAAAAGAGAAAAGCCTCATTTTCACAGCGATTACAGCTGATCATATTAGTGCAGGTGAACAGATGCAACACATTCACTACGGTACTGAACTCTTGCATACTGTCACAATACAGTCACCTGAAATAATGTTCAGTTAAAGTAATAATACCAAAAATGAAAAGTGGTATCCTGCAAGAACTACTTCTGCCTGATTTAAACCATATAAATGAGTTTTGTTGGTATAAATCAATGTATTTTGGTTTATTCAGTGACGTTAATGTTTTGACTTGATTATAACTTGTTAACTTAGATGTTTTTAGGTTACTATTTTTTCAGTGTATAAATATGATGCTAAATTCACGTAAAAAAAACCCAACAACTTACAAGTATACTTGCAGTATAAAAACTATTAAACTAGTAGTTTACTGAGAGTACACTTCAACGTGTACTAAACAGGGATATATAAGTATATAACAAGTAAAATAGAAGTTGTGAATAAAAAAAGGTTAAGTAAGTTTTACAAGAAAATACTATGTCAGTCTTTATACTTCAAAATTTTATGTTTAATTCAGTGTTACTTGCTGTTTCTTTGTAATTATTTGTAAAATTGTAATGACAAGTTCAGAGTGCAAAATGTTTTAAAGTAATTTTTTCAGTGTATTGTTGTGATACCAAAGAAAAATCTAACACTTAAAGTACACATAAAATGACACTTTCATAAACTAAAAACCGGACCAATTTTCTTCCATTAAGTATTGAAATAGTACACTTACGTACTACTAGTATGTTAATTTTAATATAATTATTACTACATCAAGGTAATTGGAAAACATCCTTGAGCTTTTCCTAAGTTTGTTTAACAAAATGAACTAATATACTTCTTTGTTGTAAAAGTAGTGACATCGATTGACAGTGGAGCAGATGTAGGTGAGATTACTGATGTCCTACATGTTCATTTCCTACACGAGTCACTATTATAAGTGACCTGGCAAGAAGGTTTAGTGTTGAATGGCATTTGAAAACTATCCAAACACACCGATCCTCCATAGACTTACATTTGAATAGAGCACAGGCCTGTCTGATATTGCAGGTGGTGATTGGTCAGTAATGTTATCAGGTAAAGGGTCAGTCAGTCAAGAGTTACATTTTGTTATTTAAGGGTCTTGTGTTGATTTTCCTCAGCTCTCTCTAAGGAGCCGGTCTCAAAGGAGGAGACATCGTGGGCCCAGCGAGGCCTCGTGTGTGTCCGCTGTAACAGGAAGGGCTCGGTGGTGGACTTCCTGTCTGACGGGCTTCACTGCAGTGAGCGCTGTCTGCAGCAGGAGCAGCAAGAGTAAGTCCTGCACTGTACTAAACCCACTGCGGGCACAAAAAGTCAAGCATCACTGTCACTACAGCGACTTAACACTGCTTTTGTGCTCCAGGGTCACATATGTGGTGTTAGTGATGAGCTAGACAAGTGTTAAATGTGCTGTGAGTGTTTTAAGTCGTCCTGCAGCGTTTGAACGATTCCTCAGATCATGTGTGCTGTTGAGGAGAGCAGTGTTGGGGGGACCGCATTACAACTTACGTAATTAGATGACTTTTTCAAGCAACTAGTAAAGTAATGCATTACTTGTAAATTTACAATGAAATATCTGCGTTACTTTTTCAAATAAGTAATGCAAGTTACTTTATTTTCCCATTTATTGACTGACAGCTCTCCTGTCCCGTGTTGAGAGAAATCAGGAGTGAGTTTCAAAGGCTCTTTCTTCAGCCTGAAGCTTATTAATTTCACTTTTGGTGTGAAAGGGCCTTTACAGTTGCCAAAAATATAACCTTTGGGTTTTTCGTTGTTAAAGGGGTCCTATTATGCGTTTTCACTTTTTAAACTTTAGGTAGTCTGTAATGTTGCTGTTTCAGCATAAAAAAGATCTGCAAAGTTACAAAGCTCAAAGTCCACTTCAAAAGGAGATATTTTATTTAACAGAAATCACTTTTCAAAAACTACAACGAACGACTCGTTTGGACTACAACGCATATTTTCCGGGATTTGTGATATCCCGACCAGGCGCCGAGTGGTGCCAATCACAACACACACTGGCCTTGCTAACCAATCACAGCACATTTCGTATTTCAGAAGGCGGGCTTTCATTTGATACAGGAACTATTCGAGCCGTTCATGCCAGAATGGGGAGAGGGGTGTTGTAATGTAAATATGTTATGTAAATGTATAATATGTGGGAAAATAATGTGTTTTTTGAACAACCTAGTATGAGAGCCTGTTCTAGTACACCCCCAAAACAAAATCAAGACTTTGTAAAAGAGCATAATAGGACCCCTTTAAAAAACAAATAAGCAAGCCCAGCCCAGGTGACAGAAAGTAACACAAAAGTAATGTAATGCATTATTTTCCATAAAAAATAACTAAGTAACACAATTAGTTACTTTTTTTTATTGAGTAACGCAATATTGTAATGCATTACTTTTAAAAGTAACTTTCCCCAACACTGGAGGAGAGTGTGCTGCTACTGCACTGAAGTGATCAGATGCACCATTTTCACCTGCTGGACCGAAAAACAGCCGAAAAAAGAATTGTTATGCTAATTTCATCAAATGGTAATTGACACCCATTGGTAATGTTCCAGCCCAGTTTCTCTGTGTGAACATTTAACTGTTAATTTCAAATAAATGTAAATTAAAGTAACACTAAAAGTCCATTATATTTCACTAATTACACTACTCTTGCTCTAAACCAGGGGTGGGCAAACTTGGCCCTTCCAGGTCACTTTCCTTCAGAGTTTAGCTCCAACTCTAATCAAACACACCTGAACCAGCTAATCATTGTCTTCAAGACTACTAGAAAGCTACAGGCAGGTGAGTTTTATCAGGGTTGGATCAAATCTCTGCAGGAAAGTGGCCTGGAAGGGCCAAGTTTGCCCATCACTGCTCTAAACACTGTCACTTTTTTTTTATTCTGGTGATATCTGACAGTGATTAATGTGAAAGAACAGATGCTAGTGTTATTAGTGTTTCATATCCACCGTCCCTCTCACAGTGTGTGCAGGTCTCAGTCCGGGGTTTCTGAGGGGCTTAAAAAGGTCGTAAAAAGTCTCAATTTGTCCATCCACAAATGAAGGCTTTAAAAAGGTCTTAAATCAGAGCAAAAAGTCTTAAATTCATAAACAATAAATGCATTGCATGCATTGCTAAAAATGTATGACTTTTTCAGTATTTTTGATTGTTTTCCATTGCAAATATCTAAACATCTTTAAATCAAGATACATATTTGAGATGCTAAATATAAGATATTAAGTTTTGTTTTCATATCTCCCACACACACACACACACATACACACTCTCACACAGGTTTGTTTTTGTGAAAAGTGGGGACATCCCATAGGCGTAATGGTTTTTATACTGTACAGACCGTATATTCTATTGTCCTACACCAACCCTACCCCTAAACCTACCCCTTACAGGAAACTTTGTGCTATTTCAGATTTTCAATACACTCCATTCTGTGTGATTTATAAGCGTTTTGAAAAGTGGGGACATGGGGTAATGTCCTGAAAAGTCACCTTCTCCTTGTAATACCTATGTCATACCTTTGTCATTATACAAATTTATGTCCTCATTTGTCACAAAAACGCGCACACACACACACACACACACACACATTTTATATACTTTATTTGATTCCACATTACAAGACAAATTTCATTAGGAATCAAATTTTCCCATCCAGCTTTCCATTGGTCTTTCTTTTAAAAACCAGACCGCATGCGTGTGGCACCTTCCGTCTTTTAAAATCCAGCAATAATGATGCTCTGGCCATTCGCCCCATGCTGATATCATCACAGTTCAGCATATTGATAAGGTGAGACTATCTTGTGGCTATGTACTCACTCACACATGCAGTTTGGGACTCCAAGCCCCCCGTCCTGTCTTTTCTGGAAGATAAAACATCTTGTGGAATGTGTGTTGAGACAAAGCCATTTCCTAACCACGTTTACGGTTTTGTTGTCCATTTCACGCAATACTTTTTGTGGGATATGGACATTTGCAAAAAGATGTTGAATTTTAGAAAAAGCTATGTCTCTTATTGCTTGCACTTTTAGAGTAATGGAAAAAGGTGATGCGTCAATGAGATCCAGTCTGGTCATAAACTGATGTGCCATGTCAGTCACTTGCAGACTCCATTCTCCAGCAATGTTAAACTTGTGACCCAAGTAGTTGTATGTCTCATGTCTAGTATACACTCTGAGTGGCTGGTCTAAGATGGTAAAAGAGGGGGGTTGGTCGGCCCTTGATCTATACCAACGGTTGCCACCGCTCCTCCTCTCATAGAAAACTGCACATTTACTTGTAGACCAGACCATATCAGGAATCTGTCAGTGCATGACAACATGTTTTTAATCACGCCTTCATCTTGGGATGCGACGGCCACATCATCAGCATAGCCCTGGACTGGGTTCGGTGACAGGATGTGGGGCGGGGCATGTGTACAGAGCCATTTTAGCCATTGATTTATTGCAATGATAAAGTTTACAGCACTCCATGGACAGCCAGTTTTGATTCCTACCTCAAGTGGTATTGGTCTGGTGAGATCTTTTCCACAGATCACTTGCACGTAGGAGTCACAATATACATCTTTTATTATGTCTACATAGATCTTAGGGAGCTGTATCTCTTCCAATGCATCAATCATGACTCTATGAGGCAATGTGCCAAAGGCATCTCTGAAGTCTAGGAAGACAATGTATTAGTTAGCAGATTCGTGCTTAAAATCGTCAATCGCAGTTTTTAAGCAAAAAACATGCTCAATATAAGCTTTTTGTTTGTTAGACAAAATTCCAGCATCAACCAGCCAAGGTAGTATTCTCACACACTCTCTCACACACACACACACTCACACTCACTCACACACACACACACACACTCACACTCACTCACACACACACACACTCACAAGCCCTTGCAATATGCGTATGGCGCGCTACATTGGCGACTTTGATCATCTCAATATATCCCGCAGCCCTGTTAGCTCTGCATTCAACAGCACTCGTCTCTGACACACTGAATGCAGATATCTGACAGCTACAGCTCACTAAACCCGCGCTTGGCCTGTACTGGGATCAGTGGAGTATAGTGATGTGTGTGTGAGGTTTGAGGTTTGTTTGTGAGCACTGGGAAACACGCTTGCATTGACTGACCTCTCACACTGGTTTGAAAGAGCATTACAATTTAGTGAGTGTTTAGAATGGAATGCAAGCGCACTGCATACTGAATGATATAATATAAAGATAGCATGTTAAACAATATGCAGTATGTAATGACAAATATTTAAAATAGTAGAATGCTCAATTATACACACATGACCTTAGTACAGTGATTTAGTTAACATCTTGGAAATAAAGCAGTTGTTTAGTGTTTTAGTCTGCTTTTGTGTAAAATCATCCTGACTGACCGTTTTCTCTCTGATCAAATGAGTCAAGACGGAAAATGCATGCAGTATGGCTTCCGGAGCACGTGTTCACAGAAAAGGAAGGTCAGCTTGAGTGCAGTGTATTGTTGTAAACGCAAGGTTCCCAGCACAGTCGCTGAAAACCTAGAAATGACACAGAAACTGTGATATCCAATCCAAATAGTCCTTGAGATTAAAATATCCTACTTTTGATCTGCTCTGAAATATTTCATTGGCTAAACATTGATGAAAACATCCATTTGTTGGTTAGTTGCTCATTCTGACCGACCGAATTTTTTAATAATCACTGTGAAGCTGTATTGTATAAAGCTCTGTAGAAATAAAGGTGACATGACTTGACTAAATGTTAACTGACTGTAATAAGATCACTTATGTGACTCATTGGGTGGCAAATGGTAATAACCAAGAAGCTTCTCAAAAGATCAAATCAGCCAGTGAATGGCATTCACGTCTTTTATTTATTTTTTTGTCGTGTTGGAAAAACTTGCACACATACAGAAGTGAAATTCCCTTAGCCATATTCAAATCACTGTAACACACAGCCTTGTGTGGCCTATTGCTTTTGTAAAACAGCAATGTGATAAAAGACACGTTCAGTAAATATCTGTTATAATGCTAGTTAGGTGTTGCAGGTAGTCATGCATGCATAAAATTGGTCAAATGTGTATAGTATGCATACTGCATACTTACTTTAAATTTGCTTCTGTTGCTGCCCTCTCACTGATTTGTTAAACACCATAGTGTTGCTATGAAGCTTTCATGTTGTGGTATTTTCCAGTCAGCTGTGAACAGATTTGCTGTGATCAGTGAAGCTTAACGTGGAGCAGGTGGCAGCTTTATGAGATGAATGTATTTGACGTCCTGCCTGTTCCTAAACATAGGCCAGACAATCATTCATACAATCAGTAAGCTTTATATTTTTCAGGGTGTGAAGTTAGATAAGCTATGTAAGTTTTCAGGGTGTGATTTGCACCAAATGTATGTAACACACTGTTATGCCACGAATATAGACTGTTGTTTAGAATTTCATTATCCAAGTGTCATTATAAATATTAAAATAAGTTGAAGTTATAGTTAGTGTGGGAGAAGAATAGTGTTTGGGACGAATTTATACTCAAATTAAAGAGGTGATGTTGTGGTTTATTTGTATGTGCTGTCTGTGCTATTTTAGTGGCAAATTTGCTGAAGGAATTGACCTATTGGTAAGCCCCTCCCCTCAAACGCAGATGAGCCAATGGCAGTCGAGTATCAGTTGCGCGGGCATCGGTTTAATGGTGTTTATGCTACAAAAATGGAAAGACGATGTGCCTAGGATACGTGTAACACTGATTCCAGTTATCCTGAGAGGATGGGCAATATAATTTATTTTATTCCATTTCCTAAATCCAACCAAAACAGAGTCAAATGTCCCTAAGCATTCAACCCCAATCACAATGAAGACAAAAACGTTCATTTTCTGGTTGTCATACTCTCATTAAGTTACACTTTTCATCTGCTCAAGCAGAACGTTAATGTCATCTTGTGCTTCAAGCAAGGTATCTCTGGCTATAACTAGCTAACGGTCAAGTTAGTGAGTCCATGCTAACGTACAAACCTAAATAGCGAACTGTTCTCACGTCATGTACCGTGCAGTGAAAGTCAAAAACACATAAACGAAGGTCTATATTAGAGTGCCTCTCCATGTTAATCTGGTTAAATGTAAATTAATTGAATCTTACTCTGCAGTATATGAACAGTGTTGATTCGGGATGTTGTCATTGCGATCGTGACGACCGTAACATAATTCTCCCGTTTGCATTGAGATCTGTATTTTTACATATTTATTTTAATATCTCTCCATGGCATATTTAAGTCCCACTTGAAGGTCCATCTGTGTCCCAAATTGATCAGAAACACCTCGGAAGAAGGTTTTCACTGACAGCTGTCATTGTAAGACAGTGAGCAACTCCGTTTGTTTGTCCGAGTGAGCAACGGTAACTAAGGGGGGCGGGGCTTATCGATAGGTCAATTGAGCGAAATTTCTACAAAGTAACACACAAACACAAAATGAGTGCTTGCACAGCACAAGACTACACAGACTAGTGTACTCTATCACTCAAGCTCTGCAGTATCAGCCAGCGTGTTAAAATGCTGAAAGTTCACTCGACTACACGCCACATCTGGATATATACCCAGTCATAATGCTCCTCTCTGTCTTATAACATCTTTCTTAAACAGAATTCTGCTCACCGCTAGTGATGAGCTCTTCGTGATAAGATCCAGGAGTTTGCACTTTTGCATCGTTGATGTGTTGATGTATTGAATTATTGTTGCGAATCATGTAAAGCAACAAAAGGCAAGATTGACTTCATCATTTAGAATGGATTGAAAATGATGCACAAATCAGTGATGTTTCACGCAAGTGATGTTTTCTAGCAGAAGTGTGTTTATGAATCCCTCACTGTCATGCATTCACATTATACAGAAAACATTTTATGAAAGTTTTTTTAGTTAAACATTATTATTATTATTATTTATTTTTTACTGACACAAAAATGACTAAACATTGATATCAATCACATTTATGGTGAGGCGATGCAGCTGCTGGCAAACAATCAGAAGAGTTCTATACAGTTAAGAAAGAGGCCACAGGATGTTGTGAAAGGGGTCTTCCTGTCTCACACAGACTTAACCTGTGCCATGCTAACCCAGAAAGAGAGAGACTGTATTGAAACAGACAACTCTGTGTGACATAAACAACTTATATTGATAACAACAAGACATATTCTTGATCACATACGTGACCCTGGAGCACAAAACCAGTCATAAGGGTCAATTTTTTGAAATTGAGATTTATACACCATCTCAAAGCTGAATAAATAAGTATTCCATTGATGTATGGTTTGTTAGGATGGGACAATATTTGGCTGAGATACAACTATTTGAAAATCTGGAATCTGAGGGTGCAAAAAAATCTGAAGTTCTTAGCAATGCATATTACTAATCAAAAATTAAGTTTTGATATATTTACGGTAGGAAATTTACAAAATATCTTTACGGAACATGATCTTTACTTAATATCCTAATGATTTTTGGCATAAAAGAAAAATCAATAATTTTGACCCATACAATGTATTGTTGGCTATTGCTACAAATATACCCCAGCGACTAAAGACTGCTTTTGTGCTGCAGGGTCACATATTATATTGTTATTCAAACTTTAGTTGCTCGGAATCTATACAGTAAAAGATGTTATAAAGAACCGGTACTCTTTAAAACGGTGTTTCTGTATCAGTTGTAACAGAATCTCATTGTCGAGGCGTGTAAATGATGATGCTGGAAGAGTGCACGAAAATAATGTCTTGTTATCGTGCAGTGAGCTGAAGAGAGAAGGCTCCAGAGCAAACGGAGAGGCGCTCGGGAGGACGAGATCCCGCATGACCGAGAGACTTGCTGAAGACATGGACAGCTCGATGGAGATCGCCGAGGAGGATGATGAAGACTACGTCAGTTCACTTACTTTTACTCTTCATCTTTTGTTTTCAGGTTTCTCGGGCTGGTTTTATGTAACAGTGACGCGTGGGTAGGAAAGAAAGAGGTCATTGTGGCGAGATACAATTTTAACAGTCCCTAAAATCGAACGGCATTATTTTCTGGCTGCAGCCTCAAAAGACTTTGCTATGTAGCATATAGAGAACATCGTAATGATACACATGTAAACCAGTAAACATCTGCCTTTTTAAACACTATTACCTGTGGTACCTGTACACAATACTGGTCAGTGTTGATAACGAAGAGTAAACAAGGTTTTTTGTTTTTTTTTCATTTCAAACAGTGAAACATTCTTCATCAGGTTTCAGAAGAATTAAAAAAATCTCTTTCTTCTGCATAATTAATCTTTGCCTTGTTAAAAACAATATCTAAACAGCCTTAAAATGAGATTTGCTCGTGAAGCTAAAGGTGTTGCATTACACGAGGGCATGTGTTTGCTTCCTGACAGATCACACACAAACTGATCTCATACAGTAGATCTCATATGAAAAGATGTCAGGATGATACAGTGATCTGTATGTTTCTGTTCTGGAAGCCACTGCAGATTTCACATTAGATTCCTGTTTGAGTGTGTGTGTGTGTGTGTGTGTGTGTGTGTGTTTGTGTGTGTGTAACAGGAAGAGAAAGAAAGCAGGCGGCCAGCACGAGGGGCGACGAGAGGCCGCAGGAAACGCAGAGGAGATGCAGCGCTGCTCAGATACAGTGAGACACACACACACACACTCACAGATGGCTGTGACACCTATATGACACTCTATGACACCTGCGATTGTTTCCCATGATGCAGCGGTTCCGTATGGAGGCAAGAAGAAGGCGTGGTGTTGGGCCTCATACCTGGAGCAGGAGAGAGCCATCGCTGCCCCTAGTAAACTTTTCAAGGAGGTGAGACAACACACGCTAATGTTCAGTGTCACTATTATGAAAGAACACTACCTTTGATTCCACTTTGATACATACATGAATATCTAGTGATGCACCAGTATAGAGTTTTTGTTGATATGGATTATATTTTTGAGGGCTGTCAAGCGATTTAATCTACTTAATTATGCGATGCGACGATTAATTAATCTAATTAATCGCGTATAAAATTTAGCTGAGAAATTACCCCCAAAAGATAATTTGAAGTCATTATTGTGTTACATGAGAAAAGCATGAAGTAGACATTACAAAACGTAGGTCTAGCTTTAGAAATAAATATTTCATTTGATTCAACAGAATTTTTTACCCATAAACTTTTAAGCTACAACGGCCATGATTTTTTTTTTCTTAAGCTGCATCTGAATTGGTATTTGGAAATATTTACAGCCCATTTATTGCAGCTCCAACACAGTTTGGTTACCAACACTTTTAAAAATATTGTCTTTTATGTTCTGCAAAAGAAAGAAAGTCATATAGGTTTGAAATGACACAGGCGTGAGTAAATTTTTGGGTGAACTTTTTTTTTTTTTGTAATTGATATGGAAATACGAATTTTTTTAAACAAAATGATACTTTAAATAAGAAACGTAAACTGCCAGTGGGTGGCGGTTGGGTCTTGATTAATGAGTAAGTCATTGAGTCATTCATTCATTTGATTCGTTTAAAACGGCTGATTCATTCAGGAATGAAGTAAACAGCTCTCTTTATGAATGGACCATTGAATCTTTATTCACCTGATTCATTCAAAACATGGATTCATTCAGAAACGAATCACCTCTGTTTGTTGCTTGGAGATGCACAACAGTTTTGCTGTGGCTTTATAGGTAATATTTTTGTTGGCAAAATTGAGCAAGAACAGACAATATTGTGTCTAAAATATAACACAATATTATTTATTGAACTGTTGTATGAAATCAGGAGAGGTGGCGGTAAATGTCTTTATGAGTCGATTCGTTCAAACGGCTGATTCATTCAGGAATGAAGTAAACAGCTCTCTTTATGAATGGACCATTGAATCTTTATTCACCTGATTCATTCAAAACATGGATTCATTCAGAAACGAATCACCTCTGTTTGTTGCTTGGAGATGCACAACAGTTTTGCTGTGGCTTTATAGGTAATATTTTTGTTGGCAAAATTGAGCAAGAACAGACAATATTGTGTCTAAAATATAACACAATATTATTTATTGAACTGTTGTATGAAATCAGTATCACATTTGAACTTGTCCTATTAAGGACAAAAACATATGATATTGCTCTCGTTGCTTGCATGATATTACTTAACTATATCATATTATATGAATATGAGACAAAATCTCATGCAGGAGCATTTTTGCCCCAATCTCTAGAATTGTAGAGCATTTAACTGCATTCTATAGGCTCCATCACTGCATCATGTTCATCACCAATCAACGGTGGTCACAATCTTCACTGCATTTCCTGCTGCTACTGCAGCCTTTCAGAAAAAAAGAGCCTTTTTGCATGCTGCAGATTGGAAACAGTCTGTCAATTGTGCCGTGACCTTCTCCTGGGCACTTCAGTGCTTAAAACAAAAAAAGCAATTTCCCTGAAATAGTGGCACACTAGATCTACATTTAGGGACCGTATTAATGTATTTTGTTCCCTTCAATTTATTCCTTACATTTTCTGTATTTGGTCTTAAAAAGTCTTAAGAAAACCCTGCAGAAACAATGTAATAAATGTGCAAAGTTATCACAGTTTTGTCACTATGGGGTATGAAGTGTATCATTTTAGCATAAGGTTGTGACATAAAATGTAAAAAAATGAAGGGGTCTGAATATTTTCTGAATACACTGTAAGAATTATCAGCCATCTGTATTAGTGAACATTTGTTTGCTGGTGCATCTCGAGCTTTATAAGGAGTGTATAACTGGACTCTCTCTCTCTCTGTGTGTGTGTGTGCAGTATCAGTCGTTTCCGCAGTGTAAGAGTGGCTTTAGGGTTGGCATGAGACTGGAGGGTATCGACCCTGAACACCCATCCATGTACTGTGTCCTCACAATCGCTGAGGTAACAACCAAAACTGAAGTACTGTCTAAATAGTCTGTAAAAGTTGTAACATGCTATTTTAAAGTCATGTTACTTTCAACCTTGTGGCTGTATTGTGCATATTTGCAGGTGTTAGGGCATCGAATCAGACTGCATTTTGATAAGTATTCAGACTGCTATGACTTCTGGGTAAATTCCAGCTCTCCTGACATTCACCCAGTGGGATGGTGTGAAAAAACCGGACACAAGTTGCATCCACCGAAAGGCAAGAGACACCAACGATTCAAAGAACACCCACAATTCAGTTCAAGCGTTCAATGGCCAAATTCTAGTTGAGATGAATTGGTTCTGTTTTGCATGTAAAATTCTACATATTTTTTCACTTAGATGACGAAAGTGTAGCAGTATGTACTCTTGTTCCTCACATGGCTTGTGTGTTTTTTTGTGTTTCTGTAGGGATGAAGGATGAAGAGTTTAGCTGGTCCTCTTACATCAAACTAAATAAAATACAGACGGCACCCAAAGCGCTCTTTCAGAACCAGAACATGGTGAGAGCATCACATGACTCCAGATGAAGCCACATGAAATGTGTCCCATCTTCCCCTAGATGGCAGTGTTTCACTTCATGTAATAAAGCACTTAAACTAGTTAAAATCAAAGACATCCACAGCACATTTAACCTACATTAAACACTTCACTTATATGTGACCCTGGACCACAAAACCAGTCTCAAGTGTCAATTTTTCCTACAAATATACCCCAGAGACTTAAGACTTCTTTTGTGCTCCAGCGTCACATATTATTTAACAGTAACAGGACATAGATACAAGTGAAACAGAATATTTAGTTAAAACTTAACTTGATTTTAGCATCAGGATTTTATTGCATCATGAAATGCTAAGATATCATTGGTTAATACAATAATTTAGGTTGCAAGTTATTAAAATTGAATGGATAAGCTGTGTTTTTCAGACCGTGACGCCGTCAGGGTTTAGGGTTGGTATGAAGCTGGAGGCCATCGATAAGAAGAATCCCTCGTTCATCTGTGTCGCCACGATTACAGACATGGTGGATAGTCGATTCCTGGTGCACTTTGACAACTGGGATGAAAGTTATGACTACTGGTAAATTCACATCTTTGAATTCATGTCTTTATGCTTTGATCCTGCTGTGCCTTTCCCTGAAAGGGAACAATATTTTTTATCTTTGGAAAGGATCATATTTTAAGACTTTCTATAGATTTCTATCAATACAAAAACTTAAGATGGTAATTGCTTATGCATTTACATGACCACATAGATGTCGTTTAAGGCTGATTGTTGAAGCATTACTCCTAAACCAGTATGTGTCGTTACAGCAAAGTACTAAAAGTGATTTTTTTTTTACTCAGTAAGTCTAATTCTTACTCTGTAATTGAAATTCTGGTAGTATCACTCAGTTTTAGTTATTCTCTTAATTTGACCACAATCACACATAGTTATAAACATATTAATAACCCAAGACATTGTTCATCTTTTGTGCCAAACCTGACACTTTCCAAAATGTTAAAACCCCAAGTATGAATATATCTAAATATTTTTAATATTTATTACTTCTTGTTTTTAAAAAAAAACTTTAAAAAGAAAACTAATAATAGAGTTATCACTTTTGAACCAATATGAGTGTGAACATATACATATACATGAACAATACAATACTGAAAAAGTATAGAAAAACTAACATCTGTTGAAGCAATGTGGTCCAAAAACAAAATGAAATCATCATATTTTAATTTCAATCAAAGCATCATTTGGGTAGAGTTAGATTTTTTTTTTATTCTGTGTAACTCCTGCTCATACAAATTGGCTGAAATGCTGATGAAATTGATGAAACTGAACAGGCTTAAATCTGTCAAATGACAAAGTTGAGTATCTTGTTAATTATATCAGTCGTAATAAGTCATGAAGACACAAATGTGGCAAATTCTCATTCTTATGAGTGACCCAGTTATCATTCTGTGCTCATCATCCATTCTCTGCTGAGTGTGTGTGTGTGTCGTGTGTGTGTGTGTGTGTGTGTGTGTGTGGAGAGCAGGCAGAATGCTTTTAACTGCTCATCAATTACTCAGGAGGAGAAGGATGAGTACACATACACACACACACACACACACCCACACACAGAGACAGTGTCTTCAGCTCAAATCACACAATCACATCTGACAACTCTGTGCATTGAACAACAGCGCCTCCTGAACATCTCATCACCACATTTGTTCACTTTATTCAAACAAATAGTTTCAGGAGTTCAGAAGAATTGGTCCCTGTTTCAGTACATAATTCTGTTTTAGTCATCTTATCATCAGAAACGCATCAGATGTTGTGGGTTACGAGCAATCTGGGGCTGGTCAGCTTTACTCCAGCACTGCTGAAATGATTGTTGGATCACTCATTCTCAACTAGTTTTGCTTCAGGGCCGAGTAGAGACCCAACACAGCTCCACAAATGTTTATCCTACTAAAACAATGAAAATGTCCTTAAAATCCAATATTGAAATGTATTAAAATTGCCTGCGGAAACATAACAAAATACAACATTTTTGAGAGTTTGATTGAATTTTGATGCTTTCATGCTTTTGGGAGACAATAAACCACAGGAAAAGAAGTAATTATGATGCGTACAATTAACATAGACAGTCAAACGACGAAAGATAAATTTCGCTTCCCTTTTAAAAGTTGATGAGTTTTTGTTTGTGTCTTACCTGCACATGATTATTTGGTTCTGATTTATCAGAATAGTTTTTCCCTTCTGTCTGTGACTGTCAGATGTGTGCACCATTTTTTGGATTGTCACCGACTAGCGCAGATGGATTGCAAAACCGTGTTAATTTGTGTGTATTTCATTGTATTTTAATGCATGCATTGTCTGTCCCAGACAAGATAAGAAATACTTATATAAAAAAATACTTTTTTTTTTTTCAAAATGTAATTTTAAAGAGCTAAATTTTAAGGGGGGAAATGGATTCAGGGTTTTTGAAACATTGCATGAAATGCATGAAATAGATTATTTTGCCAGTTGCATTAAATTTGTTGATACCAGCATGGCGCCGCAAATGGCAGCAAGGACGCTGAGCTCCGCGATTCTTCTATTGTTTTTGTTTGTTTGTTCTGTGTTTTGTCACTCTTCTTCTATAAGTTTTACCAGAGACGAACTCCTTAACATTAAGCAGCACATCCCAGACAACATTTTTCCGGTTTTTGATTATTCGGACGTTTTGTTGGACATTCTAGTCGGAGGTACAGCGGTGTTGTTCAAACGCGCGTGCAGACGCAGAAGAGGGAAACGCGCCGGCGCCCTGGTGAAGCTCCGCGCGCGCGGCTTTCGGACTGCGCTCCCAAGCATTCATCTTGCGAATGTCCGTTCCCTTCCTAACAAAACGGATGAACTTCTTCTCCTCACCCGCACCAACAAGGACTTTTCAAACTCTGCTGCACTGTGCTTCACTGAAACCTGGCTGAGTGAAGCCATTCCGGACAACGCGCTTCATCTGCCAGGCTACCAGCTGTTCAGAGCGGATCGCATCGCGGAGTTAACGGGGAAAACCAGAGAAGGTGGATTGTGTTTCTACATCAACGAACGTTGGTGTTCAGATGTAACAACGCTGAAAAAGGTATGCTGTCCTAATTTAGAGGCACTCATCATAAACTGTAAACCTTTCTACTCGCCGCGGGAGTTTTCCTCTTTCATTCTCGTGAATGTGTACGTGCCTCCGGACGCGTGCGTGAGCGCCGCGATGCAACAGCTGGCCGAACAAATAACTGAAATGGAGCAAAGGTACCCAGACTCTATTTTAATCATTCTTGGAGATTTTAACAAATCAAATCTCTCCCGTGAACTGCCAAAATACAAGCAGCACATTACGTGTCCCACCAGAGACAGCAATATATTGGATCACTGTTACACAGCAATAAAGGATGCATATCACTCTGTCCCACGAGCAGCTTTGGGGCTCTCTGATCACTGTTTGGCTCATCTAATACCGACCTACAGGCAGAAACTGAAATCAGCTAAACCTGTATTAAGGACTGTAAAAAGATGGACTAATGAAGCAGAGCAGGATTTACAAGCTTGTTTTGACCTCACTGATTGGAGCATCTTTGAAGCTGCAGCCACCGATCTGGACGAGCTCACAGAGACTGTAACTTCATATATCAGTTTCTGTGAAGATATGTGCATTCCTACCAGGACATTCTTATCATTTAATAATGATAAACCGTGGTTTACTGGGAAACTCAAACAGCTTCGTCACGCCAAAGAGGATGCTTACAGAAGTGGGGAGTGTGTAAACATACTTGGTAATAAAGAAATAGATTATTTTGCCAGTTGCATTAAATTGCATTTGTGTATTTCTTCTTTTCCGTAGGTGTGATGCAACGAGTCCTTATATCCATCCAGTTAGCTGGAGTCAAGAGAACGGCAGGACCCTCACCACCCCTCCAGGTGATGCAACACGTCAACACAAATATAATTTTTTGAAAAATGTACAAAAAAAAAACAGATTTTCAAAACACTATTATGCAGTTGCCTGCTTTAGAAGTAGCCTATTCCTATGTTAGAAAGAGCTTGTGAAAGGAAGAAGGAAAGTTCAGGTCTATGTGTTGTATTTTTGAAGCTCATTAATTGCGGATCTCCGATAATATGCAGTAAGATGTTAGGTTTTTGTGCTGGTTTAGATCTTAGCATGTGAAAGCCATCATTCCAGCTGAAATGCAGACTAGCTTCAAAGCGTCTTCAGAGGGACTTCAGTATGAGGACGTGGTCTAGAGCAGTGGTTCTCAACCTTTTTTGAGTACTGGACCCCCATAATATCTCAAACCAACCTCATGGACCCCCATTGATATTGACGTGTTTTTTTTATTTTTTATTTAGCGATATATTGCCCTAGAAATAATTTCGAGAAACAATATTATTGTCATTTTATGACCATTTTATGCCACTGACTATACAGTGATGTTTCAGTATCAGCGCTGGGCTGTCAGGCATCAGGTGGCGACAACTGATGGCAAACTGATTTTTTTCATGATTATAGGAGTTGACCTGAAGAAAGACAGACCCAGGTATTCACACACCCTTAGTTCTGCTGAAGCTGTCACCTGTCTCTCTCTCAATTAAATTTAATTCAATTTGTGTTTTATTGGCATGACAATTGTTACAATGTATTGCCAAAGCATAGTGTTTACATTGAATCTAGAACAGATATATAAAAAAAACATGCATGTATATATCAGTTCATGGTTATAATAATTTTTGTAATGATTCTACGGACCCCCTGCAATTATGTGATGGACCACTAGGGGTACGCATACCCCCGGTTGAGAAACACTGGTCTAGAGGATGACGTGTGTTTATGCTGACCTGACTTCAGACTTCTGCTGGGGATTCAGATGTATATTAGTAACTCTGCACCAGGAAAATCACAAGGACATATTGCTCTTTGTTATATTGCAGCCATTTAATGTCGTGGAAAAGTTCATTTATTTCAGTAATTCAACTCAAATTGTGAAACTCGA
>NW_015650320.1:227168-235322 GCF_001515625.1 Sinocyclocheilus rhinocerous | reverse complement strand
TTTTTTTTATTGGTCTTATGGAGTATTCTAATTTGTTGAGATAGTGAGTTGGTGGGTTTTTGTTAAATGTGAGCCAAAATCATCACAATTAAAAGAACCAAAGACTTAAACTACTTCAGTCTGTGTGCATTGAATTTATTTCATACACGAGTTTCACAATTTGAGTTGAATTACTGAAATAAATGAACTTTTCCACGACATTCTAATTTATTGAGATGCACCTGTATATAGTTCTTTATCACACAGTCCTCTGCAAGTCAGTTGTTGAATCAGGGTTTCTGCGGGTCTCAATTCACCCTTCCACAAATTAAGGCCTTAAAAAGTCTTAAATTGGAGCAGAAAGTCTTAAATTCGTAGATTAATGGCATTAAATGTTGCTTGCGCTGCAAAAAAATTAATATATTTGTCAGTATTTTTGTTTTGTTTTTCATTACAAATATTCAAACATCCTCAAATCAAGATACATTTACTTGAGATGCAAAGTAAAGATACTAAGTCTTGTTTTCTGAACAAAATTAAGTGAATTTATGCTTAAAGCAAGATCAAATATCTATCTGTGGGGTAAAAAAACTTGTTTTCCTTTGAATTAAGTTGATTTTTCTAAGCCCACTGACAAATATTTACCCTTTTTTAATCATAAATTCACTTCATTTCCAGCTTGTGTGTGTGTGTGTGTGTGTAAAATGAATTAAAAAGTAATGTATATTGGTTGTTGTATTTTCAAGCTTTGAAGTCTTGCTAAAAATTATTGTGTGCTGCTTAGACATCTACATTTAGAGACCATATTGACGTATTGTGTTCCCGTTAATTTATTGCTTACATTTTCTTTAATTGGTCTTTAAAAGGGCTTTAAAAAGTCTTACATTTACGTTCATAAAACTTGCATGAACTCTGTTGTATTTAACATAATTTCTGATTTGATTATGTCATTCCTAATGTTTCATGGGACGAAGCGAGTAGTTCATTCTCTTATAAAAGATGTCCATTAGTTTGTATTTATTTATTTTTAACAATGTTTAATGTTGTCTCTAGTTCAGCAGGTAGCGGACCAGCCTCAAAGCCCACTTTTAGGATTGTCCCATTTTCAAAATGATCTCATAATACACCATAAAAACCAGTGAGCACTGGGAAATATCATGTTTTCATCAGTCCCTCAAACCTCACTCTCTCCGTGCTGTAGGATACCCTGATGTGAAGAACTTCTCCTGGGAGAAATACTTGGCAGAGACCAGCTCATTACCAGCTCCTGCTCGAGCCTTCAAAGTGGTGAGTGCATGTGCTTCTTGCCAAACATCTGCAGGTCCTCTGAGAGACCCGAGGTGCCTGAACAAGCCTCTCTCGGCCTCTCTCGGCCTCTCTCTGCAGAAACCTCCTCACAGTTTCCAGCTCAATATGAAGTTGGAGGTGGTCGACAAGAGGAATCCTGCTCTGATCCGAGTGGCCACAGTGGTTGATACAGACGACCATCGACTGCGGGTGAGAAACGATATTTTGCACACATAATGCTGGCTCAGCGTGAATTTCCATGTTGCTCCAGACCGGTCAGCTGGTTGACCTTGTTTTAAAAGCCTGATGTATGAAATAATAGTCAAAAAAAAATAGAACAGTTTATTGAACCTGTAGACAAAACATTAAGAAAAAATGTGTTTTATGTTGTTATAGGCCTATCTAGGGTGGCCACTTGGTTATTTCTCTGTTGCAAGACAGTAGGATAAATTTAAAAACATGCTTTAAATCATCAATAAGCTTTGTTGATGGTGACCAGCTCTGTGACTGGCACTCAGTTTGCACAGGTTCGATTGATGCAATGTAATTCACTCTAAAGGACCTATTCAGTCTACTCAGTATACTAAACTGAGTAACAGGCAGTGTAATGTATTTGAGTAAATGTAATTAGTTACTGTAAGAATCTTCTCGGTTACTTTGCAGTTTGACTGGTTATCAAAGATATCAGCAACTTTTACTCTCTACTTGATAGCATTTTTGAGTAAGTGCATGTACTCTTTACTCCAATACTTTTGTGATGATTAATGCAGCTTTTTAGCATGGCACCGAACTTTTTCTGTGGCAGTTTATTTCTGCTACAAAGGAAGTGATATCGCCATCTACAGGTTATTGAAGATACGATGTCTTGTGCGTTTTGCCCTTACTCACCCAAACTTGTCAACACGGCTGCTTTACATGAATGTGAGTGCATTAGCAGCTAGTTATGAATCGCAGGCGTTTCATTTATGAGATGAGGACATGGCTGAGACCTTCTTGAAGGATACTGCTTTACTTATGCTCTTTTTGAGCTAAACTCAGACTTCGGTGTTTGTAGACGTTTAAGAGGCTGTTGTGTCGACCTTCATTTATTGCAATTTTGAGGTGTTCGGTTTTATTTTGATTTTAGAAAATAAACATGTGTTTGCTCTCCTCACAAATCAGCTGTTTCTTGTTTTTCACTGGCTTTTCTCTTAGGTGTTGAGGACTAGTGCATCTTTGAGCCTTCATTTAGTGTGAGTGAAATATTGGAATTGGTAACTTGTAATGGAGTCTTTTTCAGTGTAAGGTATCTGTACTTTTACTCAAGTATGATTTTCAGGTACTTTTTACACCTCTGGTAACAGGCTAGTTAGTAAAAATCACATTTTATGCTAAAATAAATTTCCTTAAGTAGTGACTATGTTCCTTTATTAGACTATGCAAACATTAAATGCATTTTACTGGATTCAGTGCTTCTTGAACTTGTATTTTTTTATTGGATCTGGCAGCTTCGATCAGGATGTTCTTATCCAGTATGTGTCTAGCTGAAGTCCTGGCTGGTGTAGCTGTATTTAAAGACTTTTGATGAGGTCCACACTGAATCCTTTGCTCCGTCCAGTCGTCATCAGTGGAAAAAAATCCTCTCTGTGAATGCGTTGGTTGGTTATTTTCCCCACTCTTGCTACAACATGACGGCTGTGCAAATGGATTTTTAAATGACAATCACATTTTTTTTTATGATATTTCTTATTGTGGATTGTAAATTAAAGGAAGAAAGAAAATAATACAGACATAATTGAAATGCAGGACACTGCTTACATATTGCAGGATGCGGGACAAAGCTCCCAATTTCGGGACCGTCCCGCATTTGCACATCAGGCTTTTATGACTCATATAGTATGATATGGTGAAAATATGGAGCTCATTTTAAAAGACATTTTGATTTTATTCATCATTGCTTCACATGCATTAAACATCTCACACACATTTTTTACAAAATGTGTCCTATATAGAGACGGAGTATGATCTGCTTCTTGCTTATGTATTCATGAAATCCACTTTGGATCAAAGCATTTCATCACTGATTTCTGTTATCACTTTAATTGTCAGTGAACATCCAGTGATGCAGTGCTGATTCAGCTGACGGTGATCCCATGACAGCATCTGATCTCTCAGCCGTCTGTTTGGGAGTTTAGAAGCGATCAGAATGACTCATCTGTGCTTCCCTTCGTGTGGGCTGCAGGAAAGCTCTGCTCCATATAGAAATCTTATTTGGAACATGATCTGTCAGTCCTCCAGCTGATTAACGTCTACTCTTCATGCACATGGATGCGTGTAATGTGTGGAGTTTGTACCAAAGCCATTCTAATGCAGATTCTTGTGGTTGTAAATTTTCTGTCATCACTCCTTTGCTTTCAAAAGCAGTGCTGAAAGTTTCAGTTCAGTGTATGCACTTAGCTCATGTTTCACATGTTTGATGTTAATTGTATTATATAAGCTTTATTGGATTATATATTTGAAACTGCAGTGTTTTCCAAAACGGAAAGACAGAGCAAGACTCAGTTTATATTAGAGATTGACAAGGCCAAGCATTCACAGCTGTTCACACTGAGTGAGCAGCAAAGCGACTTGAAGTCTTTCATTTTTAATGAGAGTTGGTGGTTTGAGGCAACATTAACGATTGTTGGCAATGCAACAACGTTGAGTCATGACCAATGTGCCGACCACCAGTGGGTATGTAGACATTACGCAGCAGTTGATTAGAATGACCTACTATCAACCAACAGGCCTCATTCCCAGATCTTGCACGAAGCAAAGTGAAAGGCGATTTTGGTCAGGGTATCCTTTAGTAATTTTTTAGTGCAATGTGCAGCAGTCTGCGTTCATGCCGTCTGGGGTGTCAAATGTATCGTAATCATTTGGCTGTAATTACACATGTTGGATCGAAGAGGGCAGCAGAATCCACACACATCATTTACACGGACCGAGAGAAATAACAGATGTCACTGTCTGTCTCACACTCATACGGAGAGCTGTCAGATCTCCCTCCTCTCTTGCTCACACTGTCTGTCTGCTCAGCCGTCATTCGTGATCCTCTACAGATGTCCTTCAGTCTCTCTCTTAAACACCCAATCAATGCTTGGTTTACACGTGTCCGTCTTGTTCATGTGTTTGAGCCGTATAGTGCACGACCTCCACCTCCAGTGCTGCTCTCTCTCATCACCTCTGTTCGCTAACATTCACGGGAGCTCAGTGCCATGCACTGGATGGATTTGTTGGATTCCCACACCGTTTTAAAATCCCCCATCAATATTTCCTGAAGCAGTTGTAATTGACTTGGAGGAAAAAGACCTTTATGTCCAGGTCTTTGATGGTTTTTTGCAACACACTCGACTATCCCACAGGACAAAAGGGTTTGATTTTTTTTGCCTGTTCGACTCAAACGTGTTTACAGGGTATCTGTGGAGTAGTTTATTTGGTAGTATTTTAAAAAATCTTAAACCCATGGCTTTATAAAAATTAGAAGTTGGCTTTATGAAAACCTTAAATTGCATAGAATGTAGCCTAATGACAATTGTTCCCTATCTGTTGGTTACTACAAGTTATGATGACATTAGGGGTTTTACTTGGGAGCACCAATCAACTCTTAGTTTAAGAGGGTTTAAAAGAAACGGCCAATGAGAATTGGCGAGTGGATTTTGCATGCCAAGCCACTCCCCCGTACATACGGATATTTAAGGCGGCGGCGTGCATCCACTCGTTCAGATTTTTGCTTTGGAGCTGAGTGGTTGTGTAAAGAGCAATCCACAAAACCATTTACCTTGGAGTAGAGAAGAGGGCTGTCCTTGGTTGGCATGACGGCGCAAACAGCGGTGTCTCTGCTTCAGCGATTCCCCTGGGCGCTTCAACTAAAAGAGCAGTTTCCTCTAAAAAGCAAATCACGGACGGTCTGTGTCTTTTCCAAAATGCCACTCTGTCCGTGTCCTCTTGGTTGTGGTTGGTTTTCTGAGGAAAGGAGGAGACCCCTCTGTCACTACCCGTCGTGGTTCTTCTGCACAGCACAGTGCTCTGGGAGATTTGAGGATTACAGTAGGAGCAAATCCGCCGTACCAGTCCCCACGGACCTCCTACTCCTCATGCAGCGCTTGTCCCGTACAGCTTCCGGATTATTCCACTGGCCCATCACATGGCGCTCCCAGCGTTTCATTCTGGGCTCCGCCAGAGGATCAGATGTCGATAGCAGCATCAGGGGATGGGCTATCGTTCTCTGAGGGTGAAGATTCGGCGGCCAACCCCTCACCAACCCAGAGTTGATGGCCATACTTGCCCGGGCAGCCATGAGCATTGGGTTGGAGGTGAACACACTGCCCAGCCCTGAGCGCTCGTGGCTGGACAGTTGGTTTCTC
This sequence comes from Sinocyclocheilus rhinocerous, assembly GCF_001515625.1. Classification (NCBI taxonomy): domain Eukaryota; kingdom Metazoa; phylum Chordata; class Actinopteri; order Cypriniformes; family Cyprinidae; genus Sinocyclocheilus; species Sinocyclocheilus rhinocerous. The sequence continues at coordinate 229,671 of NW_015650320.1, read as the reverse complement.
AGCACAGAGCGCAGCTCACAACCACGTTCTGCCCCGGATCCTTTCTTCCCAGAGGTGCATGAGGAGGTCACGAAGTCGTGGAAGGCCTCTTTTACGGCCAGAAGCCACTCGTCGATTTCCTCCGTCCTCACTACCCTCGATGGCGGGGCAGCCAGGGGGTACATTGACATTACCCTGGCAGAGAGAGCAGTTGTGGTGCATCTGTGCCCGCAAAATGCCGCCACCAGGAGGAATCATCCGCACCTCCCGTCCAAAGCCTGTAAGCCAACGTCAGCTCTTGCTGCCAAAGCTTACAGTGCTGCCGGCCAAGCCATGGTGATCCTGCAAGTTTACCAAGCCAAGGCACTCAAACAGATGCACAAGGGTGATACTGACCCGAGGTTGATGCAGGAGCTGCGCACGGCGGCATTCAGACTCGGCGGAGGAGTCTGATGCCAGGCCCAGTACTTGTGTTAGCATGCCTGGAGCTCCGGTCAGCCCCAGTACTGGGCTAGGTGTCCCATTTGTGTGATTCCCTACGGGTAATCCCATATGTGTATTCTTCCATGGTAGGGTTTCCCTCATGGTAAACCCGTGTCTTCCCCTGGGCAGATTCCGCTCTGTCCATCTCTGTTGGTAGTAGCTCCATCCCTATACTCCCAGGTAGGACCTACCTCAAAGACCTCCAGCAGCGATGCACTCACCATTGGCCCCTCTCGGTACCAAGGTCCATGAATTTGCGCTGGTGCATTGGGAAGGTTACGACTTATGCGTTTGCATTTGCCTTGACACGCCACGGCTTGTCAACATTTGCAGTGGAACAAGTTGTAACGGTGTTCAGTGTTAGTGGTGCTTTCCATAGGGACCCCTAATGTTGTCACAACATAACTCATAGTGACCGACAGATAGGTAACGTCTCTGTAACATACTTAACCCTCGTTCCCTGATAGAGGGAACAGAGACATTATGTCCTCTTTCCACAACCCTGAACCACTCGCTGAATGCTGGGACACATCTCGACTCCTCAGCATAAACCTGAATGAGTGGATGCACGCCGACGCTTTATATAACCGTATGTACGGGGGAGTGGCTTAGCATGCAAAATCCATTCGCTCAATACTCATTGTCCGTTTCTCTTAAAATTAGAGGTGATTGGGGCTCCCAAGTAATACTCCTAATGTCGTCACAACTTAACGTCTCCATTCCCTCCATCAGGGAATGAGGGTTATATACATAACCGAGACGTTTTTGGAAGTCTTAAAGGGGTCATATGATGCTATTTTAAAGATCTTTATTTTGTGTATTTGGTGTAACAGAATGAGTATGGGTCACCATACTTGGCCACATGTCACGTCACTTTTCACTTTTTCACTTTTCACTTTTCAATATTACAGCGAGAATAAAAGTTACTCCTTCTTTCTTTGTGTGAACATTTGGGCGGTGTTATGCAAATCTTCCCACATAGTGACGTAGGTATGTGGGGGTGTGTTAGAACGAGCCGTTTTAGGTAGGCGTGGCTGACTCTTAACTTTTATAAAGAATATCTCTCTGGATTTGAGACTTTAGTCTTTGCAACTTTACAGATCTTCTTTATGCACCAAGAGCTTGTAACACTCCAACGAGAAAGGAAAAATTGAAATCGCATCATATGACCCCTTTAAGTTTAAAAGCACCATTGAACAACACAGTAAAAAGTAAAAAGTGAATCAGAGCTATTATCATTAACTAAAACAAAAAAAGACAACAACAACAAAAAAAATCATTACGTGAAATAAAATAACGTTAACTGAAAGTACAATTAAAAAAACATATTTCAGTTAGTTGGCAGTTTTCGTACTAAGTACTAGGGCTGCACGATTATGACAAAAATCATAATTGTCGATTATTCCCTTGAAATTGTAATTGCGATTATTAATTACGATTATCACAATTTATATTGAATTATGTTTATACCATTGTTTGATGCAACTGCATGCCGTATTTTTATATGAAAATAAACAAGCTGAAAACACTCTAACTGAAAAAATTAAATTACAGCAATGCTACTGTAAAATTTACATTAATCGGCTGGCAACCCTGCTGCCAGTATTTTACTATAAAATCTACAGGTAATTTTTTACAGTGTAGCCTCATATGATTATTGAACTTTAAAAAGGCGACGATTTAACAATGACTGCATTTATAAGTATAATAATGTATTTCTTTCAGGACCACTATCGTCAAAGATGATTGACAATTAGCATACAGTTTGGATTGGCGGTATGGTTCTGTTCTGGGCAAGAACTCCCTAAGCATTCATGCAGCCTAGAGCTGCAATAACTCCCCCAAAACAAAACCATATGCTGATATCCCCCAACACAAACTGATCGCAACATTTCAAAGCCTTAAGCAACAAGCATGTTGCCCTTAACCAAATGACCAAAACAAGTATGTTGCCAAAACCCGCATAACCTGTAGCAACAATCATGTTGCCTTTAACTGATGACCTAATGAGTATGTTGTCAATACCTTAAAAGCTTAAGCA
>NW_015650320.1:202000-225722 GCF_001515625.1 Sinocyclocheilus rhinocerous | reverse complement strand
CAATGGAAAAACCCTTAAGATAACATGTAGAAAGAAAAAAACATCTTAAGCATGCAGAATAACATAAGTGGACTTTGAACGATTAATTGCCGCTTTGAACGATTACGTAATTGTGGCATCCATAATTGTAATCGCGATTAGAAATTTGATTAATTGTGCAGCCCTACTAAGTACTAAAATAATTACAACTGAAAACTAAAACTTAAAGGCCTGGTTTCTCAAGTCAGGTCTTAGGGTGCTTTCACACCTGGCCTGTTGTTTCGGAACCTGGCGCGTTTCGTAGGTGCATTTTAAAAATGTTTTCCCAATCAATCCTGGACTCCTGCTCAAAATGATAAATTATTATTAACGACAGCTACAAAAAACCCAACAATAAGCCCGCAAAGCTGTTATTGTTCCATTCTGACAGATGACAGCTGTGACCGCTAAGTGGAATCCCGGAAAATAAAGCGTGGAACTTTGACCAATGAGAGAACAGTTTACACGCGCGTGACTTGTATTAACAAATTTGGTCCATTTAGAAACTTTGCCATGTGAAAGCGAACCGCACCAAGTATAAAAAGCAACATTGTAATAATTTTAATCCCTGTTTCGGAACAAAGCAATCGATCTACAGGTGTGAAAGCACCCTTAGACTAAACCAGGTTTAGGCCATAATTCAATTAGGACATTTAAGTATCTTCTATAAACGTTCCTTAGAAAGAAAAAAAAACATTACTGGTGTGCATCTTGAGACAAAACAATGGCACTGATATGCGTTTCTTTCAGTTAAAACAGCTCAGACATGCATTTTAGTCTGGGACTAGGCTTAAGCCTTGTCTGTGAAACCGGGGAAAAAACTATATAGACCTTGAAAAAAAAATTATGAAAACACAAAACAAAATGACTAAAAGAAAATATAAGAAATATATATATATATAATTTTAAAAAAAACTATACTAGTGTATCAATTGTTAGAGCCATAAATTACATGAAGAATTTTGTAAGATGTATCTTTATCTTATGAGTGATTTTGTTTTTGAAATATGTATATTTTGTGTTATTTGTATTGTATCACGTGACTCTGGCTAGTTTTATACATGATACATGTGTAACAATTTGAAGACGAATAAAGAAGAAGAACCACCGAGGGAAAAGCTATCATTCATGTTTTTGGAACTTGATGAAGTGTAAAATAGTTTTTGAGTTCGATTTCTTTTATAATGTAACTTGACAAAAAGTAAACTTTTACACTACAAGTTATGGATTCACATGTCAGATCCTTTGTGGAAATAGAACGGAAAAAGGATCAGTATCATTACATCAATTATGCTACAATTACACTGATTGTGAACGAAGCTATGGGAAAACGAGATGATAGAGATGAGAGAGATGATAAATGGATGTAGTCATGGATGGACGCATGCAAACTGGAAAGAGATTAAAAGAGAGCGAGACTGATGATAAGAATGCAAATGAAACATTTCTTTATCTCAAACTATCACGCAGTGAATCACAAAAGCCAGTCTGGTCTGGATGGGCGGCACAAAGCCAGTCTACTCAGCCTCCACATAATGACTGTCGCCTTTTTAGTCCGTCCCTGTTCCTGCAGTCCGGCTGATTTCCCAGGAACCCGTTTTATCGAAGTCCTGGAGACAGGCTGTCATTTAAGGGCCGTTGCTCTTTTCTTCTCATTGTTGTGATTGCAGCAGCTCTTTTCAAAGAGTTCAGGAAGTCTAAAACACAATATGACTGAATCACCCTGCCAGCCGTCTGATCGCTGCCAACGTTTCTTTAAGATTCCAGTTTGAATGTTAACATCTCTAGAGATGTGCATTGCAATATGAAGATAATCTTCTCAAGGGACCTTGAAATGCTAGTAGCCATGCTGTTCCTGGTTTCATCTGAAGTGCGGCGGGGTGTTTTGTACCTTATGTAAGAATAAAATCTCTATTTATTGCCACACAACCAGCTCCGTTAGGATTTGTAGTGACGGTCATGCAGTGTCACCAGAGAAACCCTGCAGCAACAATTCCTCTTGGAGCAACCTGGATGTAAGAGTCTTGATTAAGAGCACAACATTGACAAGTTGTTCATGTGAGGATCAAACCAGCCACCAGTTACAGTACTAAACCACTATACCACACCACCCATGTTTTTCCATCAGATGCCACAATGTGGGCCAGGTTTACTAAACGACAAATTAATGTGAGAGCACAATGCCATAAACGCGCCGATGGGAGTGGAAAGTTCTGCTGCTGACAATGCGCACATTACACAGATGCAGCCTGATCACATCCATAATGAGCACCGTAATCTACCAATGGCAATGGGTTACAGAGTGTTTTTTTTGGGGCGTTAAATAATGGCTAAGATACTAGTAAATTTACTACCCCAAACCTTAGTAAATAACTTTGTATGATTCATTTAATTCAGGGGTATCACACATACAGCCCGCAGGCTGAATGCGGCTCACAGGTGTCCAATCCGGCCTGTGGGATGATTTGAACAAAAATATAAAATAATAATTAATACATTATTTTGAAAATTAAATAAAGTATATTCGCTACAATATTTTATTTTTAACAAACAAATTGCAATTTTTTTTGTGTGTTGATATTACGCCTCGGGACACTTAACACACATGCACGTTATAAATTTGACTTGTAAGGACAGATATTTAAGGAGAAATGCAAAGAAAGATATTTTGTAAGGTCATCTTACAGAAACTGACCGTTTAATCACAACCCGTGGCTGTGGTAAAAGTGCAATATTAAACGACACTATGAGAGGCACTGGGCAGTTTAGGATTGAAAAGTAAGCAAGCTAGGGGTGTGCGATATTTATCATCTACTATAATAGCATAATTGTTATTTAAGAATGTGCGAGCTGACATTATGTGACTCACTTTGCAAAAAAACTAACAAAAACACGTCTTGAGAGTCTTTCATTGGGGGTTGAAGGCTATTAGAATGCAGTTATAATAGTGAAACTATTATGGAGTATTATGAAGATACAAGATATGGAGGCAAAAAATGTAAGAGATTTTATATTTATGGCATGATAGTTAAGTAATATCACACGAGCAAGAGTGTTGTTTTCCAGAATATCAGCACCATCGCAAATGAATGGATTTTATGCAACAGTTCAACAAACAAGATGTTAGTATTAAGTGAGTTTCTAAATGAATCAGCCATTTTGAACGAATCATTTGAATGAATGAGTCAATGAATCACGCATTAAGACGGGGACTTGCCGCCACCTATTGGCGGTGTTAGTTTCATATTTATTTGTAAATTACATGCTTAAACCAAATAAGGTACTATCTCAGAAACACACATGGCAAAACATGGTATAATTAATTATTGCAAAATATGGTGTAATTATACAAATTTAGTTTTTTTCAATATTGCACACCTCTAAAATTAACCTAGCATCATCTTTGGGGGAAAAAAAATAAAATAAAAAATAAACTTTTCCTAGTTTTCTTGTAAATTATATTGTAGTTTGGTTAAAATCAATGTAATTGTAACAAAAGTAATTCGGCCCGCACAAGGTGACATTTTCTCAGATCCGACCCCTCAACCTTTTCATCACTAATGTTTCACTGTGTGACTTTAGTAAATCCTGCCAGTAGTTTTTTTTTTTTTTTTAACACCAAAAGAGGGTTTGAGCTGTTGCAAGCTGTTAGTAAATCTGGAGATTTGCTAAATTCACTAAATTCAGCAAGGTTTATATTTAAAACGAGAACGAATAATAAACTTGAATATGAACTTTAAATGTCAAAGATTTTAAGATATATTTGCATAGTCCATAAGTATATAATGTATAGTCTAAGTGTATAGTGCAGGGGTGGCGAACGTCGGTCCTGGAGAGCCGCAGCCCTGCAGAGTTTTGCTTCAACCCTAATCAAACACACCTGAACAAGCTAATCAAGGTCTGAACGGTTAATAGGAAGCTACAGGCAGGTGCGTTTTCATTGGGGTTGGAGCTGAACTCTGCAGGGCTGCGGCTCTCCAGGACCGGAGTTCGCCACCCCTGGTATAGTGCATCATTTGGGACGCAGTTTTATTGTTTTTTGCATTGTAAAGGAGTGATCTGCATTGCTCTCTTTTAGATCCATTTTGATGGCTGGACAGATGAATATGATTACTGGATCGATGCAGACAGCCCAGATATTCATCCTGCCGGGTGGTGCGCCAAAACCGGACACCCACTGCAGCCGCCCATCAGTGAGTACAGACAGATATCACACAACCAGTGTCCTTCCCGCGGCAGTCATTAGCTAATAGCACACGGCGTGCGCGATGGAACAGCTGTTACAAATCTTAAGCAGCAACACTTGAGGCCTGAAGAAGACACTTGGCTTTGGCCAGATTTTAAGACAGCATCACATGTCCATGTTATGGATAAAACAGGCAATGCACAAAGAAAGAATATTTTATTTAGTACTGCAAATATCAATGAAATATCTGTATATACTTAAAATGGACGATTTGTTTTATATACCTATTTAATATTGTGCAACACGCTAACACTATTTAATTCATTTAATATGTTCCAAATATTTTTCTGTGCGACCAAACAAGAAACTGACTAAGATTAGATTTTTTAGGTATGTATAATGCAGAGCAAATATGTTTACGCAGTTGTCTTTACACTAGGGTTTTTTGTTTTGTTTTGTTTTGAGAGAGAGAGAAAGTACTCACTGCTTTTATAATTATTCAGATAATCCCAAGCCTAAATGTTGAGTTAATGGCCACTCTAACAGCGTTCTGTATCATCTGTAAATAGACTGCCTCAGACCCTCTAAATGACAGCCATTTTCCTCGTCATTTCATGGAAAATTGTAGCCGGTAGAGAGAGAAGGAATAATGTGGGTATAAAAGAGGGATGAAGTGTCTAACAGTCCTCTCTCTTCCTCTCATGTCAGTATCTTCTATTAGCTCCAGAGGATGCTGGGAAAATACTGTTGAACAATGAGCTTTTCTCCAGTCAGTCTTGCTGATAATCTTCTTCTCGTTCTCGTTCCCTTCCTCTGTGTCCATGGAAACGGATCGGATAGCAATGTTTAGAAATCAGCAACTGGCATCAGGATGTGACCGACTTACTGAGAGAGAGAGAGAGAAACAAAACAAGTGTGAGAAAAGAGAGAGAAACCAGGGAAAGAGAATATATCCATCTGAGTCTGTATATCTTTATATATGAATCTGTATCTGAGTCTATATATACACTCTCTATATAAATCTTCTATATGTACTCTATTAATATTAAAGCACTCACGCTCTTCACTGACACAGTTGTAGAAATGACACCACAACTGGGGGACAACCATAATTAAAAATAAACATAAAAATGTATGCAAATCATTTCACACAAAAAATATTGTAAAGAATTCTATTTTATTCTTTGTTTGGATTGTTTTTTTTATTTTTATAATGGACTGATATGTTCATTGAAGATTAGAAAGTGTCAACACTTTAAAGGGTAAAACGATTAAATCTAAAGCAAAAAAAGTAGGAAATGTAAATGATGGAAACAAAATAATAATATGACAACGAAAAGAACACATTCTAAATCTGTAAGTTAATTTGAAGAAAAATCAACCCCTGGGACATAAGAGTGTCCAAAGCTGAAGAAACACGCATATGTGCAAATTACATTTGATTTGATTATATTTTGTCTTGGTGAAACTCGTGTATGTGTAATCACTTATCAAAAACAGTCATTGAAAACTCAAGTGTGTAAGCTGATATTGTGGTTTCCAGAGTGAGGATGACGTGTAATGTGTGATGTGTTTCTGTGTGTGTCTTCAAAGCTCCTCAGGACGTGTTTGAGACGTCTGAGCAGAGCGGCTGTCCTACACCAGGCTGTAAAGGAGTGGGTCACATCAAAGGAGCCCGCTACTCTGGACACCACAGGTCAGTGTGAATGTGTGTGAATAAAAAAAACTACAAATATACATATACATATATGTATGTATATTCTATTTTTAAAAAATTAACTAATTAATCACACATTTTTCTGTAATTAATGTTGATTAATTGCATATTGATATAATGTATTTGTATTGTCATCATTTCATATTGAATCTCCAAATTAATGTAGAAACAACATAAAGATGGTATATTTGAAATGTGTTTAATGGCATCTGTTTACTAAGTAGCCTATCTAGCTTAATCTTTATTCAAGCTACAAAAGTGAGTCAGCGAGCAGAGCAGTGAGTGATTTCTCTTTTTCATCAATGACAGACTGCAGCAGGTTTCACTTTAAAAGCAGCGCTGTCTCTTTAAAACCTGACGTACGTGAGTGGATCTGACACACATCCGAATTTCTCCCAGTTCATTTAGGACTTTTTAACCAATTTAAGACTGTGTTTATGAGGTCACTGGCCAAAAACAAGCATTTTGACATGTTTTTATCCATAGAATCATGCTATTGCTGATGTATTTCACAACTCATTTTTGATCTCATTTCCCATCTCCTTGACATGCTGCATTAAATTTGTATATGTGCCATTTTGTGTTGGTGCTTTGGAAACAAAACAAAATTTACAAAAAAACAAAACAAGTGAAGAAAGCTTCGGTATCTGTGCTTTTCTCCGTCTTCTGCATAATCGATACCTTGCAACAGCTGCCACTCTGATGACACTAACATACGGTGGTTTGGAACCAAAAAACAAAGCGTGAACACAATCCAGCAGAGGAGGGGAATCAGTCGAACTCGGGTTCGAACATGCACTTTTTAAGAGTTAAATAATTATTTGATGCTGTAATGTATGTACTATTGGGTAGTAGGGGTGCAATGGTTCAACTTCCTCACGGTTCGGTTTGTATCACGGTTTTAGAGTCACGGTTTCAGTACAGTTCGGTATGTGCTATGTTTATGGAAAACTATATTGTCAAATGAAAATAAGAACAAATAATCTAACTACAAGTAATGGCACAAATAAATAAACAGTGAAAAAAGATACAAATAAAATAAACAGTGCTTTTCAGTTTTTTTAGGTAGGTCTAACATAGTTTTTAGGTACAGAAATTGAATAAAGTAATCAAATGTAAAATAACATTGCATATTTGACTGTATAAATTAAAGATTAATCCTTATTAAAGTTACAAAAGTTATTCAATCAAGAGCAGTGAGAGATTTCCGTGTTGTTGCTGTTTGATTAACATTAAGAAAGTGCTGTCACTTTAAGAGATCGCACTGATACTGTACGTTCAGCCGGCTATGTCTGCTAGGATACTCACCAAGACGGGCATTTTGACATAATTTTTGTGTGAATTTGTCCATTCAAGCACAATACTTCACAGAGAGCTTAATATCTGCGGTTCGATTTTTTACCGAGAACTGTTGCACCCCTATTGGGTAGGGCTGGGTGATATAGCTAAAAAATTTATCACGATACAATGTTTCATATCATTCAATACCGATAATTATTGAATTTGTTTATAACCTTTTTTAAACAGCAGTAGAATTTTTTTATTTATTTGACCACTGTACTTTTAATTTACCCAATTTATTGAGTCAACAACTAATTTTAGTTTTAACAGTCAAACACAAAATAAAATTGAAACAAATATCTCCTTTCTTATTTTTATCTGCAGATTAAATAAGTGTAAAGGAAACATTTGGCCTGTCTCCTGAGGCCACAGGAGGGCGCAATGAGCAAAATAATGCATCTCATTAAACTGTTTATTCAATGCAATGAAACAACGACTGTCTATAAAAAAGTGCATAACGTCTAAACTAATATTTATAAATCAATTATGATTTCGTAAATTGTATAAACAATAATAAACAAAACAGCATCATGTATTTATGAATAGCTTAAAGGTGGGGTAAGCGGTTTTTCAAAAACGCTTTAGAAAACTGATTCGGGCCGACTAGCAAAACAAACTTGTAGCCAATCAGCAGTAAGGGGCGTGTCTACTCATGATGTGGAGGAGAGAGCGTTCAGTGCACAGGACGGACATTAGCGAGCCGAGCGACAGAAAAATAGGGATGAAAATAAGAAAACGTCTGCGGAACAAAAGAAGGTTTACGGCAATAAGGCAAGAAGGTTTTGCTTTGTTTCACAGAACTAATCGTTGCCTGGGTTGCGTACGTATGTGTGGGGCGGAGCTATCAAAATAGGGGCGAGACCCTTTTGGGGTAGGGCCGTGTTTGTTTTGGTGATTTCAAATGTCAACATTGGCTACCAGAAATCGCTTACCCCACCTTTAATACAAATAGCCAATGCGCCGATCACACGATTGCATTTAAAAACATATGAGATGCAGTGGAATGGAATAAAACCCCCTCAAATTCTCCAGACATTTTTTCTAAAAGTTGAACCTCTTTTAACTTTGCATGGCTTTCTATTCAACTCTTGTGCGAGACGCGAGTGCAACAGTCATAGTTGTGTGTCTTAAAAATGTGCCGAATATGCGTTCTGTGTGAATGGCTTGGTTTGGGTTTTAACCTGACCAGTATCTTCTCCGCATTGAGCTTCTATATTTTGAATGGAAAATGCAGCAGCGGCACATCTTGTGTGTTCAACTGGATAAACTATCAAAAACATTAAAATGCAACACTGACACTTGCATCATCATCATCTCGTGCGCCGCTGATAAGGCTCCCTGACGCACACCTAAAATTCAAATACACCGTTTTTTCATTTGAATGCGAATTTTTATTTTAAATTCGACTAATATTCCTTTTTTTGATTCACAGTCTCCTCATCGCAGGCAGGCACGGCGCTCACTTCAGCATGTGTTTGTATGTTCTGTTGGCTCTCTGCTTGTCACTCATAATGGGCCTTTAAATGAAAAAAGCACAAAACTATCGTGTGCTATATCGAAAACTTTTTTCTATCGTTATCGAGGATGGTGTACCGTCGATAAATATCGATACTGTTTTATCACCCAGGCCTACTATTGGGTATCATAGTTTTGAGATAAGCCTGCACTCCAGTGGTGACCCATATAGTGAGAATCAAGCTGAGTTAAAGTTCAGTAAAAATAATGTGAGTTGCTCAGCAGACAATTGTGTCGCTTTATCATTCATCTGCCAGCATACACAACAAATGCTTTAAAGGGATGTTCTGGTTTCAATTCAAGATTTATGGCTGCAGTCTGTGATGTGCTTTCAATAACAGAAAATAATTTCAACTCATCGCACTGAAAAATCATGTGTACAGTAATGCACTTACATTGGTGTGAATGCTTTGTTAGAAGTCTTCCCTGCTCAAGCAACTTAATAAATGTGCTTTAAAGAGATAGCTCGCCCAAACATAACATTTCTGTCGTTATTTACTCATGTTGATCCAAACCCATTAGACACAAATGAAGGTATTTTTAATATTCTCTCATCATTTTGGTACCCCATAATTGTATTATAAATTCTAAACCATATAAATGGAGTGGTTTAATTCAAGTCTTCTGAAGAGACACGATTGCTTTATATGATGAACAGATTTAATTTAGGCTTTTATTCACATATAAAGATTTATCAGCACGCATACATAGAGCGCATCAAATATGGTAAACGAAAGCTCAAATGTGCTTGTGTGACAGGTTCTCGTGTGTCAAGTAAGCATGTGAGAAAAGCCCTGAATTAGGGCTGGGTGATAAAAAGAAATCATATTGAGTCGCATTAAAATTTATGTCGATATCGATGATAACCTCTGGACATTTTTACTCGATATGGATTAATCTAACAGCAGAAATAAATGCAACAACAGCCTGTCAGTGCTTGTGGCTAATAGGCTAACTCTGCATGTTCTGTGTGTCTCTGTGTTAATGAATGGATCTGTTTCATATGATACACAAACTCAAACACACGTGACGCACGCTGTGATTTTGGCATCTACGTCTTAATATATGAGACATGAACATGAACTTCATCTCCAGAGCTGCTCTGAGAGTCACTTCACCAGCTTCACAGCATTTACTTTGAGAAAAAACGACCATCAAATACACACTGAAACTGAAAGATCTTCACAGCAACCCGTCAAAAAGTCGGGTTTAACTTGAACAAATTATGACAGAAATATATTACTATTGTATACTAAAATGTAATTCTCAAGTAATAATAATAATAATTTATTATTATTATTATTAATTGTTATTTTAAATATATTAAATAGTAAAAGTATTAATTGTTATACAGTACTGTTGTGCAGCATCTTATTTGACAAAAAAATATTAATATAATTGGCCATATCGCCCGGCCTACCCTTTACTTATAGTTAGTAGAATGTCTAAAGTGGACTATCGAAATAAAGTGTAACCTAAAAAGGCAGTGTTTTGTTGTAAATTAATTGTTTGCATTTCATCACATTTTAAAAGATTGATTAAATTGTTACAGTTTTATTAATTCATTTAATTATAGTCCATTTTAATGATAAATTTGTATTGCATCATAAAACACAGAATCCAGGAAAAAAATAAAAATAAAAGAGAAAACAGAATTTAGGGGTAAATAAAACATGGGGATTTCATGGGGCCATATATTAAAAGGCAGTTCTGTGGAGTTTCATTGTGGGGATATGGTTTACCAGCACAGGCTAACCAGACTAATGATCACTGGTCTTTCTGCTCCAACACTATGACTCAAGACCAGTTCTCAGAGCACAGCGATCAGCCTGAGGAAAGGTGTTGCACATCTGTTCTCTGATGTTTCTATTTTTACAGTCAGTCTGAGAAAAATTGCAAGAAAACCCATACTGATCAAAACTCATATGGAAAATACTAATATTGTCTTAAATTCTTTCTAACCATTCAAACAGTCAAGCTTTTATTTTGGCAGAATACTAATGAGATGCTGTAACCATTTAGAAGTTTATGCAATGTTGCAAATTATGCGAATGTTTAAATAAAGTAAGCCTTAGCGCAAATGTTAAAGTCGCAGCACGTGCAAAAATATAGTTGACCGCATTTTTTTTTTTCGTAAACCTAGCTGATAAAAGCATCAGATCATCACAGTGCTGCGCTTCACTCTGAGACGCAGTGCAGCAGACTGTACAGTTATTTGATTAAATCACAGTCTTTGATTTGATAATCACACTGAGCTATATCGCGATTATCGCACAGCCTCATTTATTTTCATTTGACACTTGATATAATTAATAACTAAATTTTCATCTGGAAACACTGCCCTGAGCAATACACAGAATAAACGACAGCTAGTACATGCATAATTTAATGCCATGACTTTATGAATTTAAGACTTCTGCTCCGATTTAAGATCATTTTAGGCCTTAATTTGTGGAAGTATGAATCAAGACTTTAAGACCCATGACTTGATAAGATACAAAGCAGCTACTGAGCTACAATGATAGTTGTTATGTCTGTAAAATGACCCGTGTTTTCTGGTGTTTCAGTGCTGTGGGTTGCCCGTATTCTGACATCAACCTAAATAAGGACTCGGTTCTGCCGGATCGCTTGAGCGGAGAGATGCCGGGAAGCGGAGTGGGCCGGCCGCGCAGAGCAGAACCAAACACAGAGATTTCAGCTGACGCTAATGAGTGAGTGTTCATTTCTCTGATGGGGTCTGCTGAAATATTTAAAATGCTCCTATATGATGGAAAACCCCTTAAATAACAGTTTGATGTACAGTACTGTGTGGCATGCAACTCCCACTCCAGCCCACCCAAACTGCAGAACTGACTGGGAAATATTAGCGATTATCACACCATGACTGCGTGATGTTGAGACCCATCTTAAGTGACTCATACGCAATTGTTACAAAAGCTGCAAACATTCATCGATGTTCAAGAAGATAATGTAATGCATCAAGAGCCGGGGGTGTAAACTTTCATCTTTTATATTTGTGTCAATTCTGCAAGAGGTTCATAAACTGGGAATACTATGCACATTTATGGTACACTATGCAAATTTATGCATCTAACTGAATATGATTGCCCACATTAACACATCTATACCTGTTCAGTCTGAGTTCGTTTACATTGTTTTAAAGGTACAGTAGCAAAGACGGCCGTTTCATTCTAGTCTACAGCAGACGTGAGTGGCATTTTGCGATGCATTAAAACTAAATGACTTACGTTATAATTAATGAAGCTGTCTACACTCTTCAGCTGCACCTTCAGTTGACAATTTAAATAAATGTCTTATTCATTACCTCAAAGTAGGCTCATGATGTTTCTGACCTACTAATCTGAGTGGCTCTTTATGTTGCTAACCGTGTCCAAGCCCGATTCTGAGACTTCAGCTTGAGTGTCACTCCAATCTGAACAGATTTTAAAACACTAGCCATCATAGACTTGCTGACTTTGTAAATGGTTACAGAGAAAAAATTGGGCACCATGCACTAAATGACTGAAGATCACACACTACCTAGTTTCATGTTGCCAGATTTTTGACTGACGGCATGCAGTTTGGTCCCTGTAGCCGCTTCAGCTGACCAAGAAGCGCCAGTTAGGTGAGAAGAGGTCGTTTGAATGACATGTAAAGCAACCAATAACAGTTGACATGCTTATACAATAACAAACCGGTGCGCAACCATACTGTACATCATCCATTCAAGGTCGGCTCGAAAGTTAAAGCAAATTATGATGCAACAATCTGCATTACAAACACATAAGAAAATAGTTGGTGATGTCTGTAAAGTTTGTTCTCGGAATCTTAATTCATCTAAAACAAATAAGCACTGATTATTTCAATGGTCTGCTCTGTGTCAACAGCTATTCCAATCAGTTATTTTTCCAATCACTCTTTAGTGCCCAAAAGCAATTCAGGTGATCCGAATACATTATTAATTCAGCTGCTTGTGATGTCAGCACCTGTACATTCATATTTCTGTTATATTTCCATTTCCCATATCTCATAGGCAAACACACAAAAACACATTCAGCTAAGTGCCTCAAACAAAACTGTTGAATATCTTTAAATGTTTCTAAACCTCCTAAACCCTCCTCATTTTATTTTATTTTAGTTTTTTTTTTTTTTTAGTTTTTGAAGTTCACCTACATTTAGAAGTCATTACAATTTTGGTGCAAGAAACTTGAATAGCAAATAGTGGACACAAAAGGAAAATTAGACACAAGTGTACAACATGGCCACTTTTATAATTGTAATCTGGAATTTGAATTGGTATATTTATTTATTTTAAGGTGAGCTCAGTAAAGAGTAACGCTTGCTCTTGTAAATAAATTAGCATATTTGCACTTGATTTGCTTATCATATCCTGTCAGGCCCTGAACAGCACACCTGTGCTGTTTGAGATCAAACTGAGGACTTTGTCACGTCTGGCCTCTTTCACACCTTCAGTGAAGTGTTCATTTATCACTGTCTCTCCTCTGTTTCTCTAGCAAACCCGTCACCTCTGTCCCATCACATCCGGATAAACCCAGCACAGCAGCCGCTGCCATGGAAACGCCGGTGAAGAAGCCCGTCGGCACGGAGACCAAGCGAAGGTTAGGTTCAGTCACTCTCTTGGTGATTGATTTGGCATAAACAGTTAACTTTTATATTGCTATTCTCATTAATGTAATAAAGTGAATTTTATTAACTCTTTCCCCACCAGCGTTTTATTTTTTATTTTTTAAGTTGCCAGCCACCGCCAGCATTTTTGATCATTTTCATGGCCCCCAGAATATTTAGTTGTATGAATATCTGAACATGCAATATGTTAATAAAAAAGAACGGAGCCTCTGCTTTTAAACAACAAATCTGTTTTATTCTAGTTTCATGCAATCTTCTGTTATCAGCACTTGAATGTGGGTAAGTTTCATAAAAAAAGCAACACTTTGATCAAAAAGCTGAGAAAGGGACGTTTTCGTCAAAGACTACGTCCAGATGAGATTTAGTACGATGATCAAAAGCTGGAGTAGATCACTTCCATCAACACCCCCAAAGCTTCACAGTCCTAAAACACTTCCTGCTTCGACATTTCATCCGCTAACATTAATTGTAATCTGGAATTTGAATTGGTATATTTATTTATTTTAAGGTGAGCTCAGTAAAGAGTAACGCTTGCTCTTGTAAATAAATTAGCATATTTGCACTTGATTTGCTTATCATATCCTGTCAGGCCCTGAACAGCACACCTGTGCTGTTTGAGATCAAACTGAGGACTTTGTCACGTCTGGCCTCTTTCACACCTTCAGTGAAGTGTTCATTTATCACTGTCTCTCCTCTGTTTCTCTAGCAAACCCGTCACCTCTGTCCCATCACATCCGGATAAACCCAGCACAGCAGCCGCTGCCATGGAAACGCCGGTGAAGAAGCCCGTCGGCACGGAGACCAAGCGAAGGTTAGGTTCAGTCACTCTCTTGGTGATTGATTTGGCATAAACAGTTAACTTTTATATTGCTATTCTCATTAATGTAATAAAGTGAATTTTATTAACTCTTTCCCCACCAGCGTTTTATTTTTTATTTTTTAAGTTGCCAGCCACCGCCAGCATTTTTGATCATTTTCATGGCCCCCAGAATATTTAGTTGTATGAATATCTGAACATGCAATATGTAAAAAAAAAAAAGAACGGAGCCTCTGCTTTTAAACAACAAATCTGTTTTCAACACTTGAATGTGGGTAAGTTTCATAAAAAAAAGCAACATTTTGATCAAAAAGCTGAGAAAGTGACGTTTTCGTCAAAGACTACGTCCAGATGGGATTTAGTACGATGATCAAAAGCTGGAGTAGATCACTTCCATCAACACCCCCAAAGCTTCACAGTCCTAAAACACTTCCTACTTCGACATTTCATCTGCTAACATTAGGCAGTTATGATTTATATGTTGTTTAATGCGTGATGATTGTGTTATTTTACATATGCATCTCCTTGCATACACAATCACTTGTTCTTCTTCGCCATATTTGATCCAGAGATTCAGTACTCTTTCAGAAGATGTGTAATAGGGCCTCATTCTTGATATTATTCTCCATATTATATCCATAATGGAAAAAAACACAGAAATCCAGAAAATTCTGTCAATGGTGGGGAAAGAGTTAAGTACAAAAAAAAAACCCGTGATGATTTTACAATTTAAATAATATAAGAAAAAGTAATTATGTATTATGGTGATGAGAATTAAATTGTTTCACATTGCAGTAATGAGAATGTCAGGGGAAAATATGTTGAATTGCAATAAAACATCCTAACAAAGACTTAATAGTCTATGCAAAAAAAAAAAACGTGTCTGGACAGATTCACACTGCTGACACACGCCGATGGACACAAACAGCTGTCCTTGACACTTTCTAACAGGCTGATTCATTGTTAAAATCATCCTTCTCAGTTGTGCTGTTGACATAATGACCTGTTAGTCAACAAGCTTTATTTTCACCCAAACATGTTGCTGGAAACTGTTGCGATGACTTGCGCAAAGGAAGGTCCGTGCCATCGCTCACTGTGTCATGACAGAGATGCTTTAAACAAGATCTCTGAAGATACACCTTAATTCCTTCTGAGATTGCATTTCTCCAGTTGAGCTGTTAACAAATAGCTTACTTTTGACATTTTTCTGCTTACTTTTCAGAAAGGATTTGCATAATGAGCTTTATATTACACAAGAAATCTATACAAAATCATACCTCGGCTAGAAATACTTGTTAGGAATTTTGTGCAAAACACGCAGATCAGCGCACGCAGAATAGATGATCCTGATATGAGCTACAGTAGTCTTCCCAGATACACTATGTAGTAAGCTATTCAAAGCCGCGGCTGTGTTCGAAATGGAACACTAGCTTGCTGCATACTGCTCAATATATGCTTTATACCATCTACATAATCTGATGTCACATGACTTTTCCATGTTGCATTGTTTAATTCGTTGAGTGGTGTCCAGTTTTCATCTCAGAAATAAAAACAGCTGTTCTCACATGCAGTACTGGGGTGTTGTAGTAAATTTGTAGTGTGCAAACTATATGCCCTACACAGGGGCGCCATGAAGAGTTTTAAGGGGGGTATGCCAGACAGAAATTTGGGTCCCCTTCTTCCAGATGAATGTTTTTTTTCTTTTGACGCTTAATCAGAAATTTAATATATATACATGCAGGGCTCAACGCTAAGGATTTTTTCTACTGGCCCGGTCAGGCTAGTAGTTCAAATTTGTTCTTGCCCTGCCAATATATTCACAGGCACTACCACAAGTTCTTGTTATCATTGTTTTTGACCCATGTTATCTTGTATTCTAGTAAATAAGCTTATATGACACCAACATTTTAGATTCCAGTTACATTTTACAATTCTCAATTCAAATTTTAATTCCTACACTAAGCCTAACAAAGCAACTAAGCCTAAACCTAACTTGTGAACAGTCAGTAAATAAGAACAAGTGAAGAAATTACAAGCAATAGCACAAATAAATAAATAGAACAAAAATACAAAATAAAGATGCTTTGGGTTTTTAGATTTGTAGTCGTTCAAGTACAGAAACTGAATAATCAAATATAAAATAACATTGCATATTCTTCACTGTATAAATTAAACATAGATTAATCATTGTAAAGTTATTCAGTTAAGAGCAGTAAGTGATTTTCTCAATTTTAATTAATCAATTATTTAATTAAATTTTTTTTTTTTTTAATTAAAATTAAGGACACTGACAGCAGCTGGTAAATTAGGCGCGGTCTCTTTAAACACAATTCATGGGTCTAACATCTTGATACACATCTGATTTCTTTTACAACTAAGTTCACTTAATACATAACCGACTGTTTTCGAGGATATTGGCAAGACGGGTGTGTTGGCATACTTTTGTATCATGTATTTGTCCGTTCAAGCGCAAGAAGATGCGGAAAGAAACTCCATTCGGGGCTTGCGCGATGTCAGAGTCACGGCTTTTTGTGTGCGCGCTGTGCACACAACACACTGAATGGAGTTGTTATTTGCCTCTTCTTGCGCTTGAAACGTTAAAATCTTTTGAATGTTCAAATTGGCAAGGTGTATTTGTCTGTTAAAGCGCAAGACGACGCGCTTTAAAAAAAAAATCCAAAGTGGTGATTTGGGGCCCCCCCTAGCTTCCTGGGCCCATATGCCTGGCATATTCGGCACTAGGGCTGCACGATTAATCGAATGCGATTGTCATGCGCATTTTGATAGTAATGCCGGTTCTGTAATCAGCAGGAAATCATCATCAGCTGCTTTCAGATGGAGCAGCATTTACTACACATAGCCGTAGTTCACTGACAAGTTACGCAAAAAAATCGCAGACGATTTTATTGCGCGATTATGAAATCAGAGAAATCGTTCGCGATAATGACAGCTGTTTGCATAGCTTCTCAGTGAACTACGGCTCTGTGAAGTAAATGCTGCTCCATCTGCAAGCATGTGAAAATACCACATTTAATAACATATTTTTTACTCCAAACTCACTTCATAACATCAGTTGAGTGTTTGAAATAAATCCTTCTGTGAGATGATGTGGCTTCTTACAGAGAATAAGGCACGCAACATATTTCATAGTATTCTAAGCGGTGATAAAGGCTATGTCGATTAGCATTGCATTATTATATACTTTATTATAATAAAAATTATAATAAGACGAACTCAGATAAACCATATATTGTCTTAGTCGTGTGTTTATTAGTCACGTTGAATCAATGAAAGCCGTTGAATCTTCTGTTTATTCAGCTGCAGCGATAGGCATTTTCTGGGTTACTTTTGCGAGGCGTATTTGGAGTTTCAGCGCGAGAGCGCCCTCTGGCCTTCGGATGGAGATTTACTGCTGATCACAGAACCGTGCTTCACTGAAAGATACGCATGACAATCACCGCTTCTGTCGAATCGCGATCTCGATTCCATTTCGATTTATCGTGCAGCCCTACTCGGCACCCCCCGTAACGGCGCCCCTGGCCCTGCATAAAGCATTGTTAGAGTAGTATTGGTAGTATGCTATTCTGAACACAGCCACTGTCACATATCCCATCTGCCTGTGTGTCGCACTCTGATGATGTCACGATCACCTGATGATATTCTCTCTCAGGGTTGGTCGGCCCTGTAAAGTCCGGAAAGTCGAGGAGCTGCCGCAGGAAGAGGAACTGGAGAGTGAGGTGTCGTCAGTCACCGAAACCAAAGGTAGATCTACACCACCCTCACTGTATGTTCATATTACATTTGCATGTCATTTGGTGGACGTCAGTATTGAGCCTTGAAATGAAAACACAAATTACAATCCTGTTTGACCGAATTAGAATCAGAATGAGATTTATTGCCAAGAATGTTTGCACACACAAGAAATGAATCCTTGTGACAGAAGAAGCTTCAGCAACTGCAGTAAACAACATCACACTGATAGTAAAAGACAAGTGAATAAAGAGACATTTTCCCAGAGAGGGGGAAAAAAATAAAAAAAAGATAAATGTGCAGTGTCATTTAAAGTGGTTTTAATAAATGTGGTGATAGTTACTCTAATGACAAATGTAATAAAAGTATTATAATAAAAGTAAGAGAAATAATGGTTTAAGTTTAAAACATGAAAAACTACTTGCCAATTAGGAAAAACTAAATTCAACATGTAACCAAAATACACAATCTTGCTTCTGTTTTAAAGACATTTCCTGTGTAATAATATCAAGAAGGGGGCAAACAGGTTTCATATACGAACATACATTAAGTTTAAGTACTGCATTGAAAAAGTGGTAAACTCGAAATTATAAGATCTAAATTAACTGGTTTCATTCAAGTCAGAAATATTATTTCACATCACTGAATCTACCTAAATACATCTATAGAAACAAAACTCATTTTTACGAATTCACGGTAACCGCTGCTGGTTACCACTTTGTACAGTGTGTGAAGAACACCCTCAGAATCAGTGTCTGAAGCATGAGAAACTCAATGTTGTGATTCACAGATGAGCTGAAATCATTTCAGTTTATCACAGCTGCTCTATTTCTTTCTGTGATGACTCACTCCTTCTCTATTTCTGCCTTCCTGTTTCTTGCTGGGGTTGAGTCTCTTTCCAGAAGAATTGGTCTGTCCTTCTTCCTCTGTGGCTGGTTATCTAAAGGTTTAGTGGCAGTCACTAATGAGGAAGAGGGTTGGATTCAAACCGTAAGTTCTTTGTTCCTCAGCTTTAAAAGCTTTTTAACTTGCTCCGGTCACGCGTCAAAGGCAGTCTGAGAATAAAAGATGTAAGAAACTCAGCTTCTGTACTTGGATGCATTGTGGGCGTCGCGAGTGGTAATCTACTGGGGCTCGAGCCATGGATAATTGTTATTTAAGAAAAAAATGATGAGGACGTTGAAGATCTCAATGGAAAAGAAGTTTATTGCAGCATAGCAGTGACAAAGTAGTAGATTTTATCTAGCAATGTTTTTTTTTGCATTTATTCATTTATCAGGTGCTTTTATTTCCAGTGACTTGCAAATAAGGAATACAACATAAGCGTTTCATCCTGAGGAGGCAGTAATAGAGTAGTGCTGCAATACAAAGTTTTTTTTTTTTATATTCATAAAGAGAAGAGAGGTGAAATGTGCATTGGGCTCATTAAAGACCAAAAGCACTGCTGCATTTTGGATCATCTGCCGAGGTTCGGTTGAAGATTATTGTACTAGTGCAGTCTAGAGATGACAAGAGCCCGGATGAGGAATTGTGTAAAAAGACCTGATCTTCTTGATGTTAATTAATGCAAATCAGCATGACTGGGCTGCAGGGCTTGCGGCTGCGACTGGTTGATGTGACTTTGACACAGTTCATGACAACATACCCTGAAGGATCTACCTGTGAAGCAGGACTCAAAGCAGCAGAGTGCGGTTGCTGTGATGTCCAGTGATAGGAGGATCAGACGGTTTGGAGGCAGCGCCTGCAAGCCTCGGGGATTGTGTGTAGGTTTAGAGTGGGTTTAAAGCAGTGGAGTTACCCGAGCCTGATTGAGTGTTTTGGGGGAAAGTGCCAACGAGGACAGATGTGTCGATGATGTGTGTGAGTGTTGGCCAAAATTATTTGGACTGAACTGGCCAGGAGCAGGAGACTGTGTACACGTGTGAGAATATTGTTATGTGTGTGTGCACACGGGTGTATGCATGAATATCCATATGGTTAATCCAGCCCTGCCCTGGAGTTAAGTAAGACTGTCGGAGTTTCTGAGTAAATGTGTCATTCCCACTATGCAGTATATATATATATGTATATATGTACAGTGGTGTGAAAAAGTGTTGGCCCCCTTCCTGATTTCTTATTTTTTTGCATGTTTGTCACACTTTAATGTTTCAGATCATCAAACAAATTTAAATATTAGTAAAAGATAACACAAGTGAACACAACATGCAGTTTTTAAATGAAGGTTTTTATTATTAAGGGAAAACAAAACCCAAAACTACATGGCCCTGTGTGAAAAAGTGTTTGCCCCCTAAACCAAATAACTGGTTGGGCCACCCTTAGCAGCAACAAATGCAATCAAGCGTTTGCGATAACTTACAATGAGTCTGTTACAGCGCTGTGGAGGAACTTTGGTCCACTCATCTGTGCAGAATTGTTGTAATTCAGCCACATTGGAGAGTTTTCGAGCATGAACCGCCTTTTTAAGGTCATGCCACAGCATCTCAATAGGATTCAGGTCAGGACTTTGACTAGGCCACTCCAAAGTCTTCATTTTGTTTTTCTTCAGCCATTCAGAGGTGGACTTGCAGGTGTGTTTTGGATCATTGTCCTGCTGCAGAACCCAAGTTCGCTTCAGCTTGAGGTCACAAACAGATGGCCGGACATTCTCCTTCAGGATTTTTTGGTAAACAGGGGGCCAACACTTTTTCACCCCTTTTGTGTATATATATATATATATATATATATACAATTTTCTTTTAGCATATAATTCCAATTAAATGAGCCTTAGGGTGAATTTAAAAGTAGCTTAGAATTTTTTTTTAAACTTTTTATTGATAATATTCAATAATATTGTCAATTTCACTGCACTGACACTATCGGATGGGAACTAAATTCGAACTGAATTGAGTTGGATAATGACACTAATTTTGCTGCATCAACGCTGTTAGTGAACTGAATTGAATCAACATTGAACTAAAGTAGGCTGCGTAATGACACTATTATCTTCTGTAGAGCTGCTTCACAGCTAAATTGAATTTGTTTCTTAATTAATGAATTTTACATTAACACTTATTTTCCCGTTTACCAATGTGAAGATGCTTTGAAAATCTGTATTATATAAAACTCTATACAAATAAATGTGATTTGACTTTTGCACTGGCATCCCATAATGCACTTAGTGCTGAGAATGAAAAAGCATAGCACAGATACTGTTCCCTCAATAACACAATTATATGAAACAAACACACTGAAGAGACAATACCTGACATCTGCACTCTCGTTGCTGCTTCATTTGTCTTTTTGAGTTTCACTTGTGAGTTTATGCAATTTTTCATTGGAATACATTGGTATACATTAGAGAGTGATTTAGGAGAATTTGATCCAGGTCTAAAAGACTGCAAGAGCAAACACGGTATTGCCACTTAGATGTCTAGATGTATTCAACAACATGTTTTTATAATTTCCCTTGAGGATGTGCTTTTATGACAGCTAATGACATGGATAGAGCCAATATCAGAGACGATTACAGTGTTTATATAACAGGCATCAGATGGTACCCACTGGCTATGTGCTCCACTAATTAATGTCAGAAAGTGAGCAGCCTTAGCCTCTTAACTCAGAGAATATTCAGCATTGACTTCTCTGGCTCACCACAGTGTCATATAGAGAACCCTTCTCACACTAAAGCACAGACATGTTTTCTTGAAAAGACATGAAGGACTGAATATAAGGGTGCTGTCACACTTGGTCCAAACCCGAGTTAGATTGCCCTAAGAGCTTTTATTAAATAGGGCCAAGGGCTTTTATTAAATAACAAAACAAAAACTACCCTAACAGGGGAATACTCCGGAAAGGCAAGACAAGGCAGGAGACGACACAACTAGAAACCAACAGGACCTCAGGAACATTAGCCCCACTAAACTGAAACTAAACTAGACAGGAGTGCTGGGATCTGAACACCACACTGCGCAAACACAATCAATCACATGCTGTGGGAGGGACCAGGGAGGATCCGATGCATCGGGAGTCCTAGTGGACAGCCAGGGCAGGGCCGGAGGGACAGACCAGGGAGGCTGCGGTGGGTCAGGAACCCCAGTGTAGTGCCAAGGGTGGTGCCAGAGGGAAAGACCTGGACGACTCTAGCAGATCAGGAACACCAGCACATGGCCAGGGCGAAGCCAGAGGAGGGCAGGACCTGGACCATGGAGGCTCCAGGGCTGGAACAGATTCTAGAACTGCCTCCATGGCCGAGACAGGGAGAGAAGGCTGCAAAATAAACCAAAAAACTACTCCTAAAGGGGAAATACTCCAGCAAGGCAAGACAAGACATGACACAACTGGGAGCAAACAAGACTTCGGGAACAGTAATCCGAACCCTGAAACTAAACCAAAACTAAACTAGACAGGAGTGCTGTGGTCCGAACACCACACTCCACACACACAACATAGCACATGGACCTAGAGCACACAGCCCAAGCACACTGGAGCCCTGGCGGATGGCTAAGGTGGTATTGTGGGAGGGACCAGGGAGAATCCAGTGGGTTGGGAGTTCTGCTGGACGGCCAGGTCAGAGCCGGATTGACTGACCAGGGAGGCTGCAATGGGTCTGGAACCCCAGTGGAGTGCTAGGGTGGTGCCGGTGGGACTGACCAGGATGGCTCCAGCAGATCAGGAACCCCCACCAATGGCCAGGGCAAAGCCAGAGGAGGGCAGAACCTGAATTTCAGGGCTGGAACAGATTCTGGGACTGCCTTGGTGGCCGAGACAGGCAGAGTGGGCTGCAAAATAAAACACAAACCACTCCATAAGGGGAAATACTCTGGCAAGGCCAGGCAGGATATGGCAGGACAGGACACGACACAACTGGGAACCAACAGGACCTCGGGAATATTAGTCCAATCCCCGAGACTAAACTGAAACTAAACTAGGCAGGAGTTCTGGGGTCCGAACACCATGCTCTGCACACACAACATATCACATAGACCGCAGTTCACACATCTCTGCCCCCACACTCTGGAATTCTATTCCCAAACACATTTGTGATCTTTCTTCATTACAGGATTTCAAAACCCATCTTAAAACATATCTTTTCCTTTCTTGTTTCTCTGACTGCATGATCTGATTCATGCCATTGATTTCATGTTTATCTGTAATTTTTTTTTGTCTGCTGTCATGTTTATCTGTTTTGATATTTTAAAGTGACCTTGAGTTTGCAGAAAGGCGCTATATAAAATAAACGTATTATTATTATTATCTCAAAAACACTGGCGGATTGCCAGAGTGGAGCTGGAGCGACAGACCAGGGAGGCTCCAGCGGGTCGGGAACCCCAGCGGAGTGCCAGGATGACCAGAATGGCGCCAGCAGATAGCCAGGGCGAAGACAGAGGAGGGCAGAACCTGAACTCCAGCGCTGGAACGGATTCTGGGACTGCCTCCGTGGCCGAAACAGAGAGAGTGGGCTGCAAAATAAAACAAAAACTACCCCATAGGGTAGGGCTGTGCAATTAATCGCATGCGATTGTCATGCGCATCTCGTCAGTAAAGCCGGTTCCGTGATTGGTAGTAAATCGCCATCACCTGCTTTCAGATGGAGCGGCATTTACTACACTGAGCCGTAGTTCACTGACAATTAGGCAATATCGCGTTCATAATCGCAGATGAATCGCATTCGATTATGAACGCGATATTGCCTAGCTTGTTAGTATTTTTTTTTCTCACATTATTATTATTATTATTTTTTTTCCTTTTTTTT
>NW_015650320.1:174916-200911 GCF_001515625.1 Sinocyclocheilus rhinocerous | reverse complement strand
TCGCAGATGAATCGCATTCGATTATGAACGCGATATTGCCTAGCTTGTCAGTGAACTACGGCTCTGTTTATTAAATGCCGCTCCATCTGAAAGCAGGTGATGGAGATTTACTACCAATCACGGAACCGGCTTTACTGACGAGATGCGCATGACAATCGCATGCGATTAATTGCACCGCCCTACCATAGGGTACTACCCCCACCCAACAATGGACATTTGCATTTCTCCACGCTCTGCCACCCCAGATTTGATGCAGGCCACTGTGTCTACTGGCACTCTGAGTTTGAGGATGTCATTGGCCCACCAATTTCAAGAGCTATCAAGTCCCACCAATTTCAGAGCTATCTCAGTTGTCATATAAAGACAGGTGTGCTTCAAAGAAGACAAAAATACAAGCATACAAAGCTCCTACAGACTAGGGGCACAGCATCTGGATGGGATGTGTTTAGAGTCTCTTGTCCAGTCATGGCATTTTATAAAACCAGTAAGCTACTCAAGGCACTGAGGGATTTTACTGTAGTTAGGAGGGTTCATATTGTGCTTAACCTCCGTACATGTGTTAACTTCACTGTAATACTGCGTTACCACACCTTGGCTAATTTGTAGAACCTCACAATCGACTTCTTATTTGATATATGTGCAGACTGACCTTGTCTGTAGATCTATTTTTCTTTTGTTGGCATTATATTGAGATAAACACGTGTTCTTAAAACGTTCTGTTTCTTTTTGTTCGCACTTCAAAGAAGGGCTCTGTCAGAGTGAATTAACCATGAAAGGCAGACAGTGGGGAAGGGTGTTATCTCAGCGTCTGGCCTCCAGCACGGAGCACAACAGCTCGTCAACGCTGTGCATGCCACTCTTAAGTGCACTGTGAACCAGTTTTACCAATATCTGTTGAGAACATGATGCTCTCTGGGTGAATTTAAATGGATTTTTGCACTCTTGAAGGGCGCTGCTGGAATGCACTCGATTCATAGGGACCTTCTGAACAAAAGTGAAAAGAGCAACTTCAACAAGGTGATGTATATAAAAGATGTGATTTTGTCATTTATGATCAAGGTGGTGAATTCCAAGAGGAAATCACTTTTACTTGGGATTACAAAACCCTCAAATTGCTCTTGTGTACTATTTGTTTAACGAATATCATAACTATATATATATATAGTTGGTTGAAAACTACATCGCTACATGGTTTTCTAATGGTTTTAAACATTACATTTATAATTACAATAATTATAATAATATTTAAAGTAATTAATCAGTTAAAATAAGTGTTTGGAAGCAATTTTTGTACATTTTGTATCAAACTTGATATCCATTATTTTCATTGGTATTGGTGTTCTGAATACTGAGATTGGTATTGTGTCAGCACTACTAGCCATGATTCTGTGTGTCAGAAAATCAGTATCATTAAACATAAATGACTTTAAATTACATTCTTTATGAGTTAATGGACACTGCATCTATTAGTCCTGACGAGCATAACCTTAAAGAGTGTGTAGGAGTATACCTACATTTACATTTCTACATTACATTAATAAAGTAACGCAGACGCTTTTATTCAAAGTGACTTACAATAGAGCTGTCAAGAGTTGGTCTGCAACATACATGTCACATAAGACTCAAATAGTTCTTGTGCTTTGTGCACAATATTTTGCCAACCAACCTTTATAAGGTTCCTTCTTATAAAGACATATTTTTGTCTTACTTCAAATTGTACATTTATCTGTTCCTATTGTCTGTTTCTTATTATAAAATGTACTTTCAGCATATACAACAGCTGTTTTTAGTTTTAGTGTTTTAATTTTTTTTAGACAATGATTTTTAATATTTATCAGCTATAACATGAAAATAATGACTGGCTTATGGGTATCAGCCATAAATATCGGCGTATCCCTACTTTATGTAATCATTTAATTTCACTATATATTCCAAAGCATTGTCTGCAGTACCCAGTGTCCATCTCTAGGGTGATACCCTGAGTAGGGCGTAATGATGCTCAGTTTACTATGGAATTGACTCCCTCTCTCTGTTTCTCTCAGAGCTGACTCTACAGCAGGCTTTGCACCAGTCTGTATTCATGCCGTGTTCCAGCCCATCTCCCAGCATGCCTCACTGCTGGGATCAGCACAGCAAACTGCTTCCAACAGTGGCAGGCATCACAGCCAGTAAAGTGGCAGCGTGGAGCGTGGATTGGTATTGGTGTTCTGAATACTGAGATTGGTATTGTGTCAGCACTACTAGCCATGATTCTGTGTGTCAGAAAATCAGTATCATTAAACATAAATGACTTTAAATTACATTCTTTATGAGTTAATGGACACTGCATCCATTAGTCCTGACGAGCATAACCTTAAAGAGTGTGTAGGAGTATACCTACATTTACATTTCTACATTACATTAATAAAGTAACGCAGACGCTTTTATTCAAAGTGACTTACAATAGAGCTGTCAAGAGTTGGTCTGCAACATACATGTCACATAAGACTCAAATAGTTCTTGTGCTTTGTGCACAATATTTTGCCAACCAACCTTTATAAGGTTCCTTCTTATAAAGACATATTTTTGTCTTACTTCAAATTGTACATTTATCTGTTCCTATTGTCTGTTTCTTATTATAAAATGTACTTTCAGCATATACAACAGCTGTTTTTAGTTTTAGTGTTTTAATTTTTTTTAGACAATGATTTTTAATATTTATCAGCTATAACATGAAAATAATGACTGGCTTATGGGTATCAGCCATAAATATCGGCGTATCCCTACTTTATGTAATCATTTAATTTCACTATATATTCCAAAGCATTGTCTGCAGTACCCAGTGTCCATCTCTAGGGTGATACCCTGAGTAGGGCGTAATGATGCTCAGTTTACTATGGAATTGACTCCCTCTCTCTGTTTCTCTCAGAGCTGACTCTACAGCAGGCTTTGCACCAGTCTGTATTCATGCCGTGTTCCAGCCCATCTCCCAGCATGCCTCACTGCTGGGATCAGCACAGCAAACTGCTTCCAACAGTGGCAGGCATCACAGCCAGTAAAGTGGCAGCGTGGAGCGTGAATGAGGTACACAGAGCTCCCGTGTGAATCTGCATATCCCACGTGCTATTCAAATTCAAGACAGAATTAATGCGAGGTTTTATTAGATCAGTTGATTAGTTTTGGACTCGGTTAACTTCAGCTGCTGTCCCTCCTCTAATCCTCTTTGTTATTCTGTAGGTGATTGAGTTTATTCAAGGACTTCCAGGCTGCAAGGAGCAAGTGTGCACCTTCAGAGAAGAGGTAAAGTATTCCTTTAAATCACGAGTGGAATCAGAGCGACTGAATCCTCTGGGAAATATTTAACTAGTCCTCCATCATGAGGTTTGGCAGCCGGAGTAACTGAAGTATTTTAGGAACAGAATATAATGCATAAGGAAGAGAGCATGGGGCATGATGGGATATGTGAGGAGAACTCATTGAAACCATTTATAGGCATGTCAAGTCATCCCACGTCACAGCATCATGCCTGTTTACCGCTAACAAGAATGTTAAAAAAGCCAGAGGGCTGCTGCTTTAAATAATTCTGCTCTCTGAGCTGCTGTCTGTCTGCTCTTATTTTCCATCTCTCTCCCCTCATGTTCACTTCTGTGTCTTGTCCTGTGTTTTCTAATTATATGTGCAAATGGGAGCTGCATTAATGAGTCCTCTCATACAATGGGGTGTAAAAGTCTCAGAGCACTTGTGAAAATTCATCTACTTTGTGTTCTTTTAAAAGAGTTTGTTTTATAATATAAAATGCCGATATTTATTAAAACCGCACTGGGATGTTTCACATATCTCTGCTCAGTTTTGCTTATGAAATTTAGGCAAAATAACTGGTAATATTGTGTTTAAAATGTCACTTAACATTAACTTCATGTTTGTCAGGGTTTCCGCGGGGCCATAAAAAGTCTTAAATGGTACAAGAAAGTCTTAATTAGGATTTCAAGAGGTTTTAAATTTGGGGACAGATTAAACTTCAAAAGGCAATGATTTCATTAAATAAACAGGAGCGCTGCACGTTTCAAAGTCAGCTGCTGTGCTGCTTTGTGTACAGTACTGTTACCGGGAAAACTGCCGCTCCAAAAGCTCCTCCTGCTGGCAGGGAATGAATGTGCATTTTCAATCAGCCCTTCTGTTTTTGTTCCGAACAAAGTGAAAATCGACCCATATTTTTACACAGCAAACACTCAGAATTGTAAATGTGAACAGGTGGATCGACAAGAAGCTAATGCTAATGCACTTTAAAAATCTAAACAATTAAAACATTAAGATATATGTTATTAAATTAATAAAATAATTGACTGGTAATAGTTGTTTAAATGAATGTAATAATTGATCATTTTGACTCATCCCTTTTCTTAAAAATGGTTTAAAGGCTGAAATGTGGAGTTCATCATTTTACAAAACTTTTTGCTTGTGTGAAAACCTGTAACAGAACTGTAAATCATGCTTTTTAGACATTACCCTACCCCCACTTACATGCTATTAATTTTATTTGTGCAGGTCTTAAAAAGGTCTCAAAAAGTCTTAAATTAGATTTTTTAAATCCTGCAGATATTGAACTGTTGGTTAAAATCACTGTCACAATATTTGCATGAGTTTAATTACCTGCAGCCAATCCATTCCACACACACACACACACACACACACAGGTTTGTTTTTGTGAAAAGTGGGGACTCTCCATAGGCGTAATGGTTTTTCTACTGTACAGACCGTATATTCTATTGCCCTACACCAACCCTACCCCTAAACCTACCCCTCACAGGAAACTTTGTGCTATTTCAGATTTTCAGTACACTCCATTCTGTGTGATTTATAAGCGTTTTGAAAAGTGGGGACATGGGGTAATGTCCTGAAAAGTCACCTTCTCCTTGTAATACCTATGTCATACCCTTGTCATTATACAAATTTATGTCCTCATTTGTCACAAAAACGTGCACACACACACACACACAACTGATTGTGAAAATGTTTTAATTGCATACAACCTTTTCCATTTAAAACATATATAATTAGCATAACAGTTTGAGTTTGAAATTGAATTGAAAATCTCACATGCATTTCTGAATGTCTTAGTAATTGTTATGTGCCCTTTTTTAATCAATGGCAGCAGCACTCAAAATGACATGGACATTTGATTTGTGAAATAGAAATTTGCAGAATCTTTAATTTTCTCTTCATTTTATGGCATAACCATTATTTGATTTCAGACTGTAAAATTTCTAACATCTTGTTTATTTCCAGGCTTTAGACTTGTGCTCTTAGACTTTTGAACCCCATGAACATTTATCTGAAAGGATCTTATAAAATGACAGCAGCTTTGGATTTACTGAGATTGCACTTGTCTCACACAATCACCCATTCCATTCAGTCATTGTGCTGTGATCTCATTAGATTCATTTGAAACACCGTGTCTGTGTTGAAAGTGACCAACATCACATCGTGACGCAGCAGCTGGATGTTGTCTACACTGGATGTGTCAAAGCTGCACGTCATGTCAGAATATGTACGCTTGAAAATATCCTGCCTTATTACACGGCTCTGTGGAATACTGGATTCTGATTGGTCAGTCGCGACATTCCGAGGTCTGTTATCCCTCGATAACCACCGGTAAAAGCTGATAACATGCTCATCCGGGTAACTGAAGTCGGCGCTATACTCTTGATAGGAACAGTTTTTCTTGGTGGAAGCTTTGCGTTTGGTCAGCTAATAAAATATTAAAACTCCATTCAATATTATGTGTACAATTGTCATTCTGGTGTCTCTGACTCGCTCTCTCGTTTCATACAAACGCAGCTGCTGCCATTTTGCAATGATTGTTTTGTACACTGTAATGGATTATAAGATAACTAACAAACTGGTAAGATTTTAAAACATTTTCGTCTTAAATCAATATCTTTTATCACCTTAATTGTAAATGTCTGTCTAGTTTGAACTTGCTTCAACTTCACTGAGGCTTTGCGTACAAATATTTCAACTCAAATTTTCAACTTAAAATTTTGTGTCTAATTATTAATGTAGCAAGTAGATGTTTAATAAGCGGGATAATGTACAGTACATCCAGCCGGTTGTTATCGCAGAATAACCCCCTTCAGTGTGAGACAAGTGCTGATCGCCCTGTCGGGGGTTACTCTGCGAAAACAACCGGCTGGATGTACATTATCCCTTGCTGAAATCATAGTTAATTTTTTTGTGGAAATCCAGTGGTGTAAAAATGGTGCAACGAGGCACTTCCAGAGTAAACAGATCTGCTTATTATAATGGGAGGATGTGGTTTGTCATTGCAAGGAACAGATGCAATGTGTTACTAATTATAGGCTAAAACAAGAGTTCTACTGTTTGCGTAGTTTCAACGGCATCGGCACCTTGAGTACATTTCCACATCATCTCACACACTTCACTTTCACACAGGATAGTGCTGGCAGTTTAACAGTTCAGTACATCCCATGCAATGGCAGATATGTGTGAACTGCTAGAGATTCTGCCGTGCCGTTGATACCGCGGTACATGTATCTGCATGGCCATAGAGTGCTGCTGCTGCTGTCAAACCCCAGAAGACTAATTCACCATGGGTTCCCTCCAGATCTTCCAATGGGCTTTTATAATGGGTATCTGTGGTAAATATAAATTAATGATACTTTGATGTTTCACTCTACAACATCAATTATACACACCCATACTGAAACACACATTTTGATTTTGAAGCAGTTATATTTATTTTTAAAAACATGTTTATAATAAGTAACTGGGCCTACATGCGAACGTTTGGGGGTTGAGTTTTTGTAATTTACGTTGACATCAAAACATCCAAAAATGTTTACCACACACCTCATTTTATTTTATAAATTAGAAAAACCCCTTAATAAAAACCCAGAGGAAAATCTTGAGGCAACCTGTGGTGAAATAATATATATTATATTTTAGATTACCTTTGCTGCCATTTCACTTAAAGTTCATCTTTAAAAAACACTAATAACTTAAATAGTTCTTAAATATAAACTTGACTAAAATTTCAAAATAACTATAAATTTGTCATTCTGCAAATGATTATATGGTGCCTGAATTGTAGCATTTTGATGTTTTCATTTTAATTTATTTACACAAATGATCATTTTAATATTATCCAATTATTGTTTATCAGCCATAACATATAAAATAATTATCAACTTGTTTTATCAGCCAGAATTTTAATATCGGTGCATCCCTAATTATCTGATCTTTTGGATTGTGTCTGTCAAGACCTAAATATGAAGACAAAATAATCAGATGAAGCACCTTTCATTTATGCAGTATGCTTGAATTATACAAATCAACATCGACATTATTTTATTTTAAATACAAAACATTTCCATTGAATTTCCAGTAAAAATAACTACACAGTGATGTATAATCACTAAATTTCATACAATACCAAATGTCTGTTTGCGAACAGAAATGAGATGTTTGTTCTATTGCATGAATTTCAGCAAACATTAGTTTAGGACATTTTGTTGTAGAGCAAAACACCTTGAAATTACACTGAATTAAAGAATTGCACGGGCTATGCATCTACTTCACTGACAGCTGTGTATGTTTATCAGCTAATTTATTGTTGTTTGGTTTCAGCAAATTGATGGCGAGGCCTTCCTCTTATTGACTCAGGTGGACCTGGTGAAGATCCTCAGCATTAAACTAGGGCCGGCTCTAAAGATATATAACTCTATTCTAATGTTTAAAACAACAGAGAACTCTGCCTGCAACGAACTCTGACCAGACAGACTGACAGCCAAGAGAGTTCAGAACTGCTTCAGTCAAAGGGCTCGTCATGAAGATTCATACAGTACACACCACACTATTATACATGATCAACACGATGTAGTTTATGTCCGAATGAGCAGGTTAAACACATATAATGACATTCAGAATTCATTCAGACAGCACAAGAACGTTTCTGCACTGTCATTAATAATCATATTTGTACGCACTTATTAACTCACATGATGATTTCATGTAGTGCTCTTTCATTATAGTGTTGTCGGTGAGAATGTATATTTACTGAGGGGTTATCGGAGAATTAGCGCTTTTCTAAATTCAGGTGCTAATTGAATTCAGCTACATGCACTGAAGAGCCGCACAATGTCTGCTTATGACTCATTGTTTCTGTTAAAACTCTCCTTTAATTCATAGCTGTAGATAATTTTAGTGTTTTGAAAGCAGAAGGGGGTCGATTATCAGAGCATTAGATGAACACATGGATCCTCTTCTTGATCCCCTTCTTGTTTCCAGTGTGCTGTGACGTCATATTAATGCATCATGCCACAGTTCTTTATTACGGTTACACTCATGGAATTTCTTTTTTTTCTTTCTTTATCTGTTTTGATACAATGGATGTAGAAATGGAGAACGGAGGGTAAAGCTGCACTCAAGGCACAAATAATAATTGTGAGAGCCATATTTGGTATTTTGTAATAGAATGTAACTTAATTCTCAGAATGCCTTCATGTGCACAGTGTACGAAAAAAAAAAAGTGTAATGTACAAACGTATTAATTTTATTTCAGTTGCTGAGGTATGCAGCATTAAAATACATGAAATCTCACATCTATTTATTTAAGTTTAATACTTTGACTATATATATATAAAAAAGTGCTGAACATATGTCATTGTGGATATGTATGTTAACAAACCAAAACTGTTTGTGATGCTGTTTTTACTCACTTTTTAAAATGAGTAAACTCGCGGTGCTTAGCTGTATGATTTCCCATATTCAGAACTCATTTATCATGTCAGTTTTTTTTTTCATGCCATGAGAGCGTGTAATGAACAGTTCGTTTGGGGATTTAAAATTGAAATATAAAATGTGTAAATAAGCAATGGTTTAGTGTGGAAGTGCAGCACTGTTGGATGGACTACTAAACTTCACTGTAATTCATTTGAAAATAAACTTGATGATCGAAAGGTCTTGTCAACACAATGGTCTTTTTAATGATTGCATGGCATGATTAATATAATGTGCCATTTATTTTATTACTGGTTTATTTATTTGATAACATTTGCATATGATACTGCATTATACCTCTTTAATTGATTTCTTGACACCTGTTTCAAATTAGCAGATGATTAAACATCGGCTGTGTTCAGAATAACATTCTACCCATACTTACAGTGCAGTTTGTGCTTATACTGTATACATGGAATACCTTGATGGGTTTCGGCAAATCTACTACATTTGCCGTGTGCACCATTTAACAGAGCACACTGTGGAATAAGGTATCCCACAATGCAATGCACCTGATTTTGCATTTCCAGTGTGATGAACAAACAAGAAGGTCATATCAGCAGTAGTGTTCTCCTAAACTCATGATTTAATTGGACTGCATACACTACACAAAATTGGCTAAAAATACAAAAGCCTAAAAATCAGGTACTGGTAGAATCGATAACATATAGTGAGAAGAAATCCCATTACTGCCACAAATGTTTAAGAACAAATGTTTACTATATAATAGTAAAATACATAGGTGCCTTCAGTAATGATGTTTCTTCTCACCTTGTAAATGCATTCAATTTATGATATTTTTTATAACAAGAAGTTAATTAAACCGTCTCTCTCCATGTTTCATGTAATTGGCTGTTTGCTGCACGTGTTCCAGAGTTAATCATAAACTTTTAGATCATACAATTACTAAAGTTAATTTGTGAACATGTGAGCCCACTGATCTCATTATAGACCGGATTGGATTTGTTTGGTTTTGTCAACACTAAACCTACCCTGAAACTCCGAGTTTATTCAGCTTGCTTCATGCAACAGGACACAGGCAAAAGCTCTAAACAAAATAGCTGCATACTGAAGAAAGGAAGATCTCATTTTTTGATGCATAGGTGCAAAATGGCATTCAGTGTAACATTGCAAGAACCTACTACTTGCACCATACTCACTCTTATATCTACAGTTACCAATGATTTATATTGTGTTGAGCCCTGGAGATGTTGACAAAAGTGTTGGAACATGAGTAATGACATTCTCTAGGGATTAATCTATTAACAGACCTCTATTGGTGATAGGGCAAGTCTGAACATGACTGTTGTTGAAAGGAAGCTTTATATTTGTCATGTGTACATCCCTTGCTTTAACCTTATTAATCTATAGATCAATGCTTATTATCCATTTCACACAGATTCATGTCACCCCTTCCCCCGTTATCTACAGTCTCGAAGATAAATTCCTGCTCTTGTAATCTTACAGTCTTGGTTTTGAGGGAAATATATGTGCTTTTAACACTCTGACCATATGAATGTTGTACATTCATTCATGCTTTGATCATCAGGGCTTGTGTTGGATTGTCAAGAATTGTACTATAGTTACACCTACAAATGCAACCCATTCTATACACTACACAAACATAAACAGAGGCAGACATGTAGCTGTTTATGAGAAATGTTTTAAGATTAAGATTCACAATTTACAGACAAGGTCAGAACTATTTATGTGTACATGCTATTTGCTTAGTTATTTTAAATTAGTGTCAGTTTAAGTGCTGGTGATGTAAATAATTGGGTGGGAGGGACTGCATCCGAGGTCTCTCAAGCCCCATTCACACTGCCAATGTCTCACAGCAACATGAATCCATCTCATTCATCTTCACACAACATACACTAAACAAACCAGCAAAATGTTAGACTGAATTATATATTCAGATACTCAAAGGAGTGACTGCTGAGTGGAACAATAGTGTTTGAAAAACTCAACCTTCACAGTGCTTATAATCTTGTCAGAATGCAGAAGGGAGATGAATTGAACACCACCTTAGTAACACCTACAGGCCACTGTGAGTATCAGGTCATGCCATATGGGCTAGTCAACACTCCCTCCATATCCCATGGGTTAATGAACAAGGTTTTCTGAGACTTGTCT
The DNA here is from genome assembly GCF_001515625.1 of Sinocyclocheilus rhinocerous. NCBI lineage: Eukaryota > Metazoa > Chordata > Actinopteri > Cypriniformes > Cyprinidae > Sinocyclocheilus > Sinocyclocheilus rhinocerous. Next base: position 189,997 of record NW_015650320.1, on the reverse strand, counting down.
TTGTTCTAAGCAATACTGATATCCTCATTTTCTCCCGCAACCTGACAGAACACAATCAGCATGTGACCCTGGTACTTTAGAAAAGTGAAAACCTTGTCTGTTCCTCTAAGTGTCCTTTCCACCCACCTCCTGTGTAATTCCTGAGCTACAACATCAGACATGGTGCAGATGGACTCATGGACTCAGGTACAAATAGTTCAGTCCTGGTCACTTCTTTCCACTGTCATAGTACATACAATTTTCCTGGGGTTTGCCAGTTTCTACCAAAGATTCATCTATAAGACACCGTGATCACAGCTTCATTCAACTCTCTCCTTAGTTCTAAGCCCAAGTCTCTGTCCTGGAAGCCCAAAGCCTCCTATGCCTTCCAAAGTTTAAAGAACGCCTTAACCAGTGCCCCATCCTCATCCATCCTCATCCCGACTTACCTTTGGTTGAAGTAGATGCTTCCTCTACATACGTACAAGCTGTGTTATCTCAACGACAGGGAGATCCAGCAAAACTCCATCCATTTGCTGCCTTCTCATGCAAACTCACCTCGGTAAAGCAAAATTATGACAACCAAGGGCCAGTTTTACTAACAGCTTGTGCCAGTGCAAACCATCTTTTGGCATTAAAATAGTACTGTCAGGATTTACTAGACGCACAGTGAAGAATTAGCACTGAAAAGGCGTGGACACAGTTATTTTTGCGCCTGACCTTACTGAATATGCATTTGTAGGAGTTTCCCTTCCAGACGCAAGAGGAGAGTATTAAATTTCCACTCCCATTAGCGCTTTTTGGGGAAAAAAAGTAAGTTAAACAACCTCCAATACCTCCAAGAGGATAGACAGCTGAACCCTCACCAGGCCCCATGGGCCTTGTTCTTTACAAAGTTCAACTTGACAGTCACCTGTCTATCATCTACATCAGTGGTTCCCCAATCTGATCCTGGAGTACCCCCAAAAGTACTATTTTAGGTCTTGAAGTCCCTACTAATGAGCTGATAAGTTGAGTCAGGTGTGTTTCATTATGGAGACATATGAAATATGCAGTTGGGGGAGTTGGAGGAACTCCAGAACCTGGATTTGGAACCACTGGTCAAGGGCAGTTCATCATCAATGAACTGATTTTAACTGAAAAATTGACTGATTGTTATTGCCCTCTTGCATTACTGACAAACTGTTTTCCTGTTTGACACTGTAAAGCTGCTTTGACACAATCTGTTTTGTATAAAGCACTATATAAATAAAAGTGACTTGATATACAAAATGTGCAGAGCAGTGGGTCCCAAGGACTGGAGTTGAGAACCACTGGTCTAGGGTCCAAGAACATCAAGGTAGATACCCTTTCTACTTAAGAACCTGAAATCTTCATTTATTTCTAAATGACTGCCAACCCTATTGCAATGAACCCTGGATGACCAGATTGCTGAAGCCACTATCACAGAACCAGCCTTGCAAGGGTGCACTGGAAGGACAACTCATGTTCCCACCTCACTTTGGCTAACTCTGCTGAATTCTATGCACTCTGCCCTGGGCAGTGGTCATCCTGGCATCCATCAAACCCTTTCACTCCTACAGAATCGCTACCAGTGGCCCAGCATGGCCTAGAAAGCTCAACAATTCATCAAGGCCTGCTTGGAATCTCTATCTCCATGTTTCCTCATCATCTCCTAGCAGGCAAACTAATTCTGCTGCATGTTCCCCATAATCTCTGGTAACACCTAGGAGTGGACTTCTTCACAACCCTCCTTGCCTCCACATCATTGTCACTGAGGGATTCTCCAAGGCCTGACTGTTGCTACTTAAGGGTCTTCTTATTGCCCTAGAGATCACTGAAGCACTGTACTAAACTACTGTCAGTCCTCAATTTATTTCTCAAGTATGGAAGGTATTCTTCTCCTTCCTGGGTGTGTCAGTGAGTCTGTTGGATAGGAAGATCCAGGAGATTAGACACATCCTGCAGACATACTGCCATGGCCACCAGCACACACACAACTCCTTGAGTGGAAGCCGAGAATCATTCCAATATGTATACTTAGCTTCCAACCGCCCTGTTTCCCTGGTCACTGGTCAAAAAAGTCAGGTTGACTTAGTCAAAGGCCGAGAATTAGTCTATGGTTTTGCAGATTTGGTGTGTGGTTCTGGTGTTTGAGTGTCAGGTTTCAGAAACTGTGTGACAAGTTTTTGTGTGTAAGCAGTTGAAGTGCAAAGTAAATGTTAAACCTAACCCTAACCCATAACATAATGCAAAGGGAACAACGGAAGGCTACACAATGACTTAACAAGTTTCAGCAAATGTTGCCAATAATAAGAGGGTAATACCAGGGTAGTCTCGTGTAGACTAGACGTCAGAAGGTCTTATGGCAGTTGTCTAAAGAGTCTGGAAAAATATTTCAAATAATGGTGCACCTTTTAAAGGTTTGTTGTCACAAACCTTGCAACCTTACATTGTCAGAGATTATTTCTGCTTTTAAAAACACTTTATGATCTCAGTACCTTATAAACAGGACTTCCAGGTGGAAGTTTCCAGATGGACTGATTAAAAACACTTGCGTGCCATTTTTTGCCGAAGTTATTTAAAACCATCCAATCAGATTAAGGAAGGCCACTGTCCAGCAGAGTTTAGCTCCATCCCTAATCAAACACATCTAAACACATTCTTTAGGATTATTTGAACATTATAGACAGAAGCTATAAGTGAAATAAATTAAATAGTAAATGTAATGCCTTATTGGACAAAATAATAATAATAATGATAATACTAATTTACCATGAATTTTAAACAATTAAAAAACATTTGACACGTTTTTATCTTGTTAAGAAATATTTTAGAAACTGATTTTTATAATATTGTACAGTAAGATATTTACATCTTATTGTCTTTCAAAATATAATTGTTGTTCTAAATTAGGAGTTAAATTCTGGTTTGGAGTGAGCTAACTGCTACAGTGTTCGTATTAGAGAACCCGGAGTCATATGATATGAAGCTTTAATGTTTGTTCAGATGGACTTGTGCAAAGTTTTTTGTCCGTCACTCATACAATTGTAAATCCCACATCACTACCTCATTCAGCTTCTGCCTATCAGCAATTACCATCACTTAGATTTCTAACTTGTGGCAAAGTCCCTGTGAAATCTAGCACTTGTTATGAATCAGGAGGATATATTACACCCCTATACAGTGGGTAGAGAGAAGAATCAACCCCCCCTTTAAAATAATCACATTTTGTTGCTTTACAGCCTGAAATGAAGATGGACACAGTTTTTGTTTCATCCAGCTGTATTTACTCAGTGCAACTTATAACATGCAAGTGAAAGATATAACACCAACATGTCAGAAAAAAAAATGAGTTGAAAAAAGGATCACCCCACTCCGAAAAACGGAAAAAAACAAAACAAAAAAAACAATCAGGTCTAGTTAATCACCTTCTCAATGGCACACAAAGCCATTTGACTTTCATCTGTGATCAGCTGTGGTCATTTTGATTAGCTCAGCATGAAAAGAGCTTTCCTGGAGCATTTCACCCACTGGGCAAAGTTAAGTCCAGTGGAAATCTTTTTGAAGTCTTTGCACACGTTGAAAAGACGTCCACTGAGGAGCCAGAATTAAAGTTTTTATGACATGTGTTTTTGACGTGTTCTGCGCGTCCGATATAGACGTTCATGGAACCTCCGTACAAGGTTAAAAACTAGTTCAAATGTGGTCAGTGGACATTATTTTCAACATCATTTAAGGTTCATTTAGACATAATTTATACTGCTTCTGGACCAAATAAACACTCTCAGTGATGCATTAGATTTAAACTCATGCAAAGATGTGATAAAATCATCACAAAATGAGCATCTGATGTTGTGGTCTGATTTCCATGATTCCATGATTTTTGGACAAACACACAGAACACGTCAAAAAAAGACGTCATAAAAACTTTAATTCTGGCTCCTCAGTGGACGTCTTTTCAATGTGTGCAAAGACTTCAAAAAGACGTCCACTCGATGTAACTTTGCCCAGTGGGCAGTCCTTGGTAGTGCAACTGAAGCAAACAATTAACTATGAGCTGCAAGGCACAGTCAAAAGATCTCCGGGATAAAGTTGTGGACAGACACAAGTCAGGACATGGAGACAAAAACATTTCAAAGGCTTTATTAATGCCTAGAAGCACAGTGAAGTACCATCCAAATAACAGCATTCCTCCAGTAAAGCATGGAGGTGGTAATGTCCTGTTATGGGTGTGTTTCTCTGCAGCAGGGACTGGAACACTTGTCAGGGTAGAAGGAAACATGGATGGGGCAAAATACCGTCAAATTCTTGAGGAAAATCTGCTGTCATCTGCCAGAAAGTTGTCAATGGGAAGAAGGTTTACCTTCCAACATGACAATAACCTAAAGCACACGGCAGAACTGAGCACACAGCGGTTGAAGGAGAAAAAGATGAATGTCCTCGCATGGCCTCATCAGAGCCCAGACTTAAACCCCATTGAAAATCTGTGGAATGACTTGAAGACTGCGGTCGACAAACGCTCACCATCAAATTTAACTGAACTTGAGCAGCTCTGCAAAGAAGTCTAGATGTACAAAGTTAGTAGACAAATCCCAACAGAATAAAGGCTGTAATTAAAGCAAAAGGTGGTTCAACAAAATACTGACACAAGGGGGAGATCCTTTTCCAACTCAGTAATTCTGTTTTGTTTAGTTTTTTCTGACATTTTAGTGTTTTATCTTTCACTTGGATGTTATAAGTTTCACTGAGTAAATACAGCTGGATAAAACAAAAAACTGTGCCCATTTCACTTCAGGCTGCAAAGCAACAAAATGTGATTATTTTAAAGGGGGTGATTCTTATGAGGAGTATGTTTCATTCAGGTCTTTGGGTAACACTGAATGTATGCACACAGCTCATGGGCTTTCTTGTTGTTTGCCGTTTCTTCCATTGGTTTACCTCGTGTAGCCTCCACCAACCTGCAAAATAAAACTTGCCGTTGCACCTATATTCTGGAGTATAGAAGATTCATTAGAATAATATTTCACCAAATATGGTAAGGTAACTTGTAGTTAACCAATAAACCGGTTTTTGTCCCATTTTAACCTTTTTTTGTTAAACTTACTAATATTTAAACAGTTTCATGTTAATCTTTTTTCTATTAGGTTAACATTTGTAAATGACTGCAGTTGTCAGTGTCTCCAACTGTTTGTTTAATGCATATGGAAAATATGACTTGCCTTTTCGGATTGGAAACAGATGGTATTCCATGTCTGGTGTTCTGCTGGAGCAAAATATGTTTTGAGGAGAAATGTCCCAATGTCTTAACATTAGACACAGATGCACATGTGCTGTGATGAGAACGGACACACTGCCTGAGACCAGCTTCATCCGTTCACACTGCAGTCCAAATATCTCAGCCAACAAAGAAAAGAGTGAGAAGAATACATTAGAAAGGAGATATGTCACCCTACAGTAAATGGTATGTTTGGTACACTGTATCGGTTTTGTATGTTGACGTCATTCATTTTTTCTTCGTTAGCACTTCACAAGCCTCTTAGCTGAACCATAAATGCCACGATGTGACTGATCACTCGAAGAACTTGTATTGTATTGTATTGTATAACTTTATTGTCCACCAGAGTGGAAAATTGTCTTTGGCTCAGCAGCACAACAAAATTAGTAACAACATACATAGTAAAATAGAATCACAATCATTAGTCACGTTACACACATTACATAAAAGTGAACAAAAAGATACAGTTCATGCCTTACACACTACTAGATTAAACACTTGCTGAACTTTACGCAAAAACATTTATTACAATTATTGCATGGTCTATTTTAGGGCTCTCCAAACTCGGTCCAGAAGGGCTGGTGCCCTGCAGAGTTTAGTTACATCTTGCCTAAACACACCTGCCTGGAAATTTCTATTATGCCTAGTAAGGCCTTAATTAGCTGGTTCAGGTGTGCACTGTATCGGTTTTGTATGTTGACGTCATTCATTTTTTCTTCGTTAGCACTTCACAAGCCTCTTAGCTGAACCATAAATGCCACGATGTGACTGATCACTCGAAGAACTTGTATTGTATTGTATTGTATAACTTTATTGTCCACCAGAGTGGAAAATTGTCTTTGGCTCAGCAGCACAACAAAATTAGTAACAACATACATAGTAAAATAGAATCACAATCATTAGTCACGTTACACACATTACATAAAAGTGAATAAAAAGATAGAGTTCATGCCTTACACACTACTAGATTAAACACGCTGAACTTTATACAAAAACATTTATTACAATTATTGCATGGTCTATTTTAGGGGTCTCCAAACTCGGTCCAGAAGGGCTGGTGTCCTGCAGAGTTTAGTTACATCTTGCCTAAACACACCTGCCTGGAAATTTCTATTATGCCTAGTAAGGCCTTAATTAGCTGGTTCAGGTGTGTTTAATTAGGGTTGGAGCTAAACTCTTCAGGACACCGACCCTCCAGGACCGTCTCTGGAGACCCCTAGTCTATTTCATGCTGTTACTACATTATATTAATTTAGGTATTGTGAAAGCATCTAATATGATATAATGAAATAATAGCAATTTATTTGTTTCTTTTCTTATTTTTGTCCCAAATAATGGTGTAGTTACTACATCTACCAGCAAGTGCTAACTGCCAGACAAACCAGCCAAAACCTAAGCCCCTGCCCAAAACTTGTGATGATTGCTTTCATTACTTTTGTGGTTGTTGTTTTTATTGCTTGTGGAAACAGCAACATGAGTGTACTGGTAAAACTTTTGGTTTTGGTTGCCAGTCCTTGGTAATTTTGCACTGATGCTGATGTCTTGACTCATAAGAACAAGATGCAAATGCTTAACACTTAATTTTGATAGTCCAACAACAGACATTCAACTGACTATAACTTTGCAACTACATGTCAACTTATTCTACTAACCCTAACCCAACCTAACAGTCTACTTATACTCTAATGAGAGTTAGCTGACAAGTAGCGGCAAAGTTACTTATAGCTTTGCAACTACATGTCAACTTATTCTACTAACCCTAACCCAACCCAACAGTCTACTTATACTCTAATGAGAGTTAGCTGACAAGTAGCGGCAAAGTTACTTATAGTAAAGTGGACTATCGAAAAATAAAGTGTAACCAATTTTTATTTCCTAACAAGCAATGTCTTTATCTATCATGTCACACTGCTGGTTTCTCTGATATCAGCACCCCCTTCTGAAATGGAAGTACAGATTTACACCAAAAAAAAATCCCTCATTACCTGTAGAAAACATAAAACTTGACAAAATACTTTGATGATAATACAAATAAGTTTAGAAATGCTCCTACAATGAGAAAATGCTAATTATATATTTTCCTTAACAATAATTTCCCCATTATTGTAGCTATTAAATTTTGGGCCAAACATGGCCATCTGTTATTACCACTGGTTAATTCAGAAAGAGTCTTAGGTATTAATGTTGGTTCAAACTACCTAAAAAAACTGTAACAAACACTATATTGAAAAGGTTATGGGTCGGTGTGTTAACCCTGTAAGTGTTTGCTGAGTCTTCTGGTTGTGTTTATGCAGTGACTATTCACCAATAAGCTCCCAACAAACACCTTTTTGAGGGTTTTATATGTGTCTGTCACCTCCAAACTTCCCTGTGTTGGCACGTAACATAAGACACTGCTTGTGTACATGCTGGGGTGATAGATGAATCCCCACGCGTGAAGGGTAATCCATCTGTGGTCTGAATTACCCTGATCTGTACTCACACATTATGTAACAGAAAATTGTCGGAGCATTATTCAACACTGTCAACATGTTATAATGCTTTCACCTTACATAATCATACTCAAAATGAGTTAAAAACTGAATGACGGTATGTATGTGGCATGTGGTTCTCTGTGATGAACTAATGTAAGAAGCATGCATGCATTCCTCCACAATGAACACATATCTGGGATTCATGACAGCATCAGGCTTTCCTCAGCTGTCTCTTAAGGTGATTGTCTTTTCATGAATCATGAAATGAGAGAGCAAACACCAAAATCCTGTATCAATGCAATGGTGGGATTCTTAATTTTTTTCCCAGCATGTGCAAAAAAGCGCTCATTAATTGAAGAACATGCCTATTTTTAGACTCTCTTTGACTATAGTGATCACACCTACGCTGTCTCAGTGTTAGATTCATCCTCCACTGCTCTTAAGACTCACATCTCTATCCACCTCCTCTGTGATGCTGGCTGAATTATACGCTTGTGTAGGAAATGAAGATGTTGTTGTAAGGCGCTCATGATGAGCACTCTGCAAGCTTAAAGGCTTAGTACACATTTTCCTAACAATTAAATCTATCATCATGTCATCTAGTCTTAACACTTTTACAAAGAATTTTTCTGGAGCAATTCACTCAAGAAATTTACATAATCTTCTATTTTATCAATCAACTTTATTTCTTTCCATGGAGCACAAAAGGAGATGTTAGGCAGAATGTCTAAGCTGCTCTTTTGCATGCAACAAAAGTGGATGATTTATACCACCAAGCTCCAAAATGGATTAAAATAAAAGCACAATAGAAGTATCATAAATATCAAAAGTATCACGGTTGTGTAAATCTTTGCTACTCCCTGAAATTTTAATTCTCCACTATAGCTCTCAAATGTTATTCTCACATCCAAGTTTGCATATTCAAACTTGGCACGTCATGTTTAGTTGTGAGCTGGGTGGGAAAATTATCACCATCACCAGCCAAATGTGGGTAATTTTTCACAGGGGCGGGTAATTTTGTTTTATTTACCTGCTGGGTGTGTCAGACGACTTGTGTTGGATTGGCTTTTGACAATAAAATGCGTTCTTGTTGAAGTAATGTCTTTCAGCATGTCACTAGCAAAAGCAGAAACAGGTTCTTGTTCACTTCACATTTTGGTCTGAGTTTAGTTCTTTTAAAGTTTTTTAAAAATCCACAAGATTTTATGCTTTGTACCTGTATTCATTTTCATACATGTAGTAAATTATGTTGTTTAAATTCAAAATTCTAGAATAAAAATGGTTGGCAAAATATTTGAGTAGCTGGCGTGATGCATCTTGATGTGCCAAGTGTAAATATGTTTGTATGTGTGAGTGAGATTTGAGACCCAAAGAACAGGAAGATTATCAGCGAAAAGATATTGTATTAGAAGACTTTTTAGGGTGCTGTTTGAAGCATCACCATCAACATTCTGCCTCTTTTGTCCATCTTTTGTGTTTCATGAAGGAAAATAATACGGGATAAGAAAAACTTTAGGGTTTATAGATAACAGAAATTTCATTTTAGATGAATTATTCTTTTAATAATGTGATTTTAAGCTGGCTGTTCTCTGACTATGAGTGTAACGCTGAGAGTAGTACCAAGACGAGAAGAGGCAGATCCACGTGCAAGCAGAGATTATTAAATAATAACAAAACATGAATAGACAGGACAACAGGAAACCACTGGAGACAAGGAAACAAGGAACACAAGCATCTACATGAGACAACGACTCACAAACAAGCACTGAAACACATATATACACATTATATATAGGCCTATAAGGGGGTGGAGCTAATCAATCACTAAGGAAACTAACAAGGGAAACCATGGCTTTATCCGAAATCGCCCCCTATACCCTCATTCACTATTCCCTTCATTAGGCCACTAATAGAGTTCACTTGAAGGAGTGAATGAAAACGAGTGAGTGAATTCTTTTACGATTAAAGGATTTATCTTGAACTCTGTCGTGGAAATTATGTATAAACCCTAGTTTAACAAATTAATAATCAATTTACAATGAATTTATACCTGTGTTGTATTACGCTGTATTAAACACTGTGGACAAGCGCTTTGGATGATGGATGATTCAGCTGCAAGTGCCATCTTCTGGTGAGACGTGGCAATTTATTCGGTGCGCGACTCTCACAGTGCATTATGGGTATTATCTAGCCATTGAGCGTGCACCGGTTGTAAACTCATTTTTGTGGTGCATTGTGGGATTGAATGAGTGTACTCGAGAACGTCCACTATGGTTTCGGACACCACTACAAATGGCTGTCCACTCAAATAGTGCCCTATTTAAGAGTATAGGGGGCGATTTCGGGATACAGCCCATGACAACAAATAAGGTGCGCAAAGGAACAAGGGAAAACAGGAACTAAACAAGGAAGTGAACACAGAAACAATGGGTAACAGAAACACTTCAAAATAAGAGTCCAGAAACACGAGACAGGGGAGTACAGACTGGGATCATAACAATGAGTCAAATGCTTAGTGTTTCAGAATCGAATCATGTAACGCCCTAAAAACACGTTATGAAACTCTATACAGAGGCCTGCTGTCTGCCGCTTTAAATGCTCAAGCTCAATAAAGCCGAGTGGATTCTGATTGACTTTCAGTGGTTTTATGATTCATCAGCTTACAATCGTTCCTCTGCCGTTATCATTATTGCTGTGTTGTGAACTTCCCCACTCCCATAGAATTAGAATGACAATTAAAACTTCATAGTTATCGTCCTTGTTGTGAACGGCCCATGAGACTGTGAGAGTGTGTGTGGATGTAATGTACTCACCTGAAACATCTGTCGTGATGACAATACTGAAAAACACATTAATACAGCAGGAATATGTTGTAGCGCACTACACAAGCTCCCAACTGCCTACGCTCCGCTTGAATAAAATATTCATTAGACAGACTACACAGGCTATGCGATCTTGTTCATGACTCCAATTTTGAGCAGAATCCAGCTATGCTTTCACAAATACCAAAATTACTCTCTTTTTTTAACTCCTGTCTATTCTTCCTCAGTCTTGTTTGAGGGTAGAGACATCAGAGAGAAAACCAAAGAAAACTCATCCCAGATGTGCAGTTACAGTAGGTGAGATGCATGCATGCATGTACAGATGTTAGAAGAGAGGACAAAACATAATTTTAACAGGATTAAACTGCCAGATCTGCTCCAGCCAGTAGGTTTATTAAGACATGCCTCCCTCTTACCGTATAACAATGCTTTATTTTCTAAAAGCTCATTGCATCCCTGTTAACCACAGTGTCAGTCAAATAAACAAGGGCCTCTGAGAGCTGTGTGTGTGGGGGTAAATAGCTCTAGAAGTGAGCGGCACCTCTCCACAGCAGGAAGACACACACAGACAATTACACTAATTCATAATTGAAATTAAAACAGCTAAGGGGGCAGACCTCCGGCATGTAGTATGGTTTCACTTTGCTTGCTGTCAGTTTTCTGTACTGTTTTGTCCCAATTTAGTTGTTCAGTCTGATGTCACTGTTTCTGGGTCAAAACACTCCTCCAGATGCCAAAAACCAACAATAAAACATGCTCATATACACTAACTTTTAAAAGCTCGGCTTAAAGGTGCGCTATAAATGAACAGTCCTCATAAACGGCTGTTGAGATAGTGTTTTCACTTCAGTATTTGATATGTCACAACTTAACAAGCAGATAACAAATGGACCAAAAAACAAATCTTTAAAAACTGTTAATGAATTACAAAAATATTTGATCACAAGAAAAGGGTGCAAAATTTAAAAGAAGAAAAATAGCATGTTGTCATAAAAGCCCTTGTTAGAGAGTGAGAGACAGAAAGAGCGAGGAGAGAGATATATTCATGTGTGTGAGAGAGAAAAAGCCTTGTGAACACAGCTATGCATAGCATAAACACAGGAAACCAGAGAGATGCCGACATCTGTACTCTTTTAGATAAAGCATTTTAGTACATTAACTCTTTAACCGCCATGTGCAGAAGAAAATCTGCCTCAGGAAGCCGTGGGAATACACTGTGTATAAAATAAGGAAAACATAAGTCTAATTCAATGAATTTCCCAAAGTTTAAACATAAAGTGAGGAGTACATTGAAAACATTTTATTTAAACCCCATTTTATAATAAACAGTTTTGGTATGTTGAACATTTTAAAAGATATAAGTAATTATGTATAATCAGTGTTGGGGGTTACTTTTTTCAAGTAACTAGTAAAGTAACGCATTACTTTTTAATTTACAAGAAAATATCTGAGTTACTTTTCCAAATAAGTAAAGTCAGTTACTTTGTTTTCCCATTTATAGATTGACAGATTTATAGATTGTCCCCATTTTGAGAGAAATCTGGAGTAAATGCAGAGGCGTTGTGTGCGCTGTGTGAACATGATGCTTACTGTAGTTCTAGACTAAATGTGAACATGCAAAATAAAAAAAACAGAGTATTTCCACAAAATGAATAAAAATAGTGAAATGCAAACTCAGAATATGACATTTTTAACCAATGTCTTTGCTGCTGACCTTCGGTGATTCAATTCAACCATATACTAATAAACAAAAATGACTTTAGATAAACATAACATTTGTGTTTCGTTTCTTTTTTTATTGCTGAAGAGTGTTGAACTTTCTTCTCCTGCATCATATTCTTCCTGCAATCCAGAATGGCAGCACAATTGAAAGGCTTGTTTGAGCTGCACCCTCTACTGTACAGACGTGAATTTGCATTTCGTGCAGTCTGAGGCTTATTAATTTCACTTTTGGGGTGAAAGGACTTTTTACATTTGCCAAAAGTAGAAGTTTTTACATATGAACAAACAAGCAAGCCCAGCCTAGATGAGAAAAAGTAACACAAAAGTAACGTAACGCATTACTTTCCATAAAAATAACTAAGTAACGTAATTAGTTACTTTTTTAGGGAGTAATGCGATATTGTAATACATTACTTTTAAAAGTAACTTTCCCCAACACTGTGTATAATGGATAAAAAAAAGTCAAAGATTCTGCACCAAGTCGCTAGTAGTAGGGAAAGTTATAGGGAAAGTTTCTAAAAAAGTGCATGTACAACATTAGTAGTCCTGCAACATTAAGCGTAGAGGTAATTTGCAGTATTGAGATTAAATTAAATATGAATTGTTGGATCCAAATAGAGGTGTGTCCTTGTTCCAGGCCATGTCATCCAAATCTCACTCCAGCCAGCCAATCCATATTTCTATGTAATAAAGTGACAGGGTTGTCAGCTTTTGCAACCCTGGCACTGCAACAGAGTTTATCTTCTATAATAAAATATTTTGATGCCAGTAGCTGTGGTTAAGTACCCTCTGCATATAGCCAACAGAAATATTTACATCCAAGAAATTATCATGTCAGCGTTGTTTTGCTGTAACTCGTAGCGTGTTTGCGAGGGTTTTTTTCAGTCCTCTCTCTCTCTCTCTCTCTCTCTCTGTCTCTCTCTCTCTCTCTATATGCGTCATTTGGAATGGCGTCACGTGGGAGTACAAAGCAACGCTCGCGCTCTGCCCTTTACAAACGATTCGCGCCTCGGTCTCGAGCTCTCCGCCTCTGAGGAGATACTTCACAAAGAACACCGGTATTTGTTATTTATTAATTATGCAATCAAATATGAGCGACTTTTTTGTCGACGCGAACTCGTCTGTTTGATAGGATTATTCAAACATCTGAGTGAAATCACGCTCGTCTTTGTACTGTTTATTATGGATTCATAGACTAGAAAGGGGGGCTGAAAGGACAAACTTGTTCCGTTTAGAGATATTCTCTGTTTCTTTGTTAAGAATCGTGAAGTTTGTCTCGAACGCGCGCGCTGGGCTGAGATGGAGAGCATGAGTGCGCTCAGAGGGAAGTTTTCTCTCCAGACATCCAAACAAAGAGCATCTCATCGACTGGATTATGAAACTACAGAAAAACAGCTTTCAAAGCAAAGTATTAGCGAAAGTGTCCTCCGCTGTGAAGCGGAAATATGATGCTGCGCGTGAGATCTGCTTGTGCGTAATGGACACATAACATCAGGAGGAGGATCTCAGCAGACAGGTGTGTGTTATCGGTCAATACAACATTCATGTTAAGCTTTATCATTCACTGAACCGCAAACCAGTAAAAATATATGTGGATTTAGTGAAGTGTAGATCATAGCAAACGCGTTTTCGTCATTACGCACAGATTTCAAATTTATTTCTTCACTTCTGCCATTTTCTCACAGTTATTCTTATCTACTTACATAGAAGTGGTTCTCTTCATCTGTATGATGCGGTAAAGGAAATGTTCAGCAGGTTTGTTAAAGGTCAGTATCTCTCCATCCGACAGATGAGCAGATGAAAACAAGACCAATATTGGAGAGCATATGATCGATATGATTGGGCCGCAGAGGACTTTATTACTTCTGCCTCCCACACACACACACACAATGATCTGTGCTTATGAACAACAGATGATCGTGGGTAGTCATATATATTCATACAAGCATCTAGTCAGCCTTAAGACAATCTCTCAATTTATAAATGGATTTTAATTCATAACAAAATGAATAATATTTAATATAGTATAAATATTATACTAAATAATATAGAATGATTTTCCCGGGGTTTAACACAGAAAGCCTCTTAGATGGAGAATTCTTTGCTAGATAAGTAACTGTTTGCTCTCTTTTTTTTTAACCAGTTTTTAGTATGAGATGAATATTCTCCCTGTTTACTTTCTTAATTCATGGTTTGAGGCTTCCTGTAGGATTCTGTTTAGTTGTGATTAGGGATGCTCCGATCAGGATTTTTGCAGCCGATACTGAGTACCGATTTCTTGTCATGGTGATCGGCCGATACCGATGCCGATTCTGATGCTTCAAGCTTTATATAGACGTTTCGTCGGGCGCACGCGCCTAGCCCGAAGTTAACTTCCGGTCTGTGTGTGTTTATCAGTCTGGCTATAGCGCCGGCTACAAACGCAGTTAAAGTTAAGGTGATGAGTAGACTGAAGTTGGGCTCAGGTGGTTGTGCTGTGGGATGTGTTTCCCATACATTTATTTATTTGTGGCGCTCACCACAATATCAAAAATAACCGGTTTTCCAAAAGGCTTCGTTGAATAAACATGAGCACGTACTGCACGTTTAAAAATCAAAACGAGGCCTGGGTGTTTTTATATCACTGTATTTTTGAAGGAATACTATCTTTAGAACATTTTCAATGTCATTTTCATTTCATCTCAGATGTTATATGCCTGATAAAGCAGCATTTGTGAGCTCAGCTTAGGGTTGTGACGGTGAGGAAATTTTCCTACCGGTTAATCGATGTGTGACAACACCGGTAATACCGGTACCACCGTTGGGG
>NW_015650320.1:167630-174823 GCF_001515625.1 Sinocyclocheilus rhinocerous | reverse complement strand
TAAATGTTCATTTAAAAGCAGCCCACGATCAGCGTATTATGTTACCGTTATCCCTTACGGCTCCGACAAGGTTTTGTTCCGTCCTCCACGCTGTGACAACTCAAAAAATACTATTTTTAGCCAAGCAGCGCGGAGAGCCGCTTCAGAAACGTGCCACGGCTGGCTGATAAACACAAGCATTGACTAGAGCGGCCGCGATCAGCTCCGGTAGCCGTGGAGCCGTAATGCGCCGCAGACGTGTGCAGTGAATCTGCTGTTAAAAATGAACCATCTATTTATCATATCATCATGCAAAACATGCACGACAAATAGCAAATTTTTCATTGTTTCGTGAAACGTCGTTGTTTTTGTTGAAACGTCATAGCATTTCCACACCAGTGATGACATGACTGTGGCACCAAATCATTTATGTACCCACGCATCATGTACGTCGTCACACATTGACGTCATCAAATTGCGATCCGTTAGTGAGTACCGATCGAGTCATAAAATGTGATTATCGGCCGATACCGATCTCCGGCCGATCGATCGGAGCATCCCTAGTTGTGATCAGAGGCAGGGGCGTAGCATCTGGGTATGCAGGGTATGCACGTGCATATGGGCCGGGGCTGATTGGGGGCCCGCCGAGGGGGACCTTTTAATTAAAACGAGAGAACGTATTCTTAATTAGTGGCCACAATAAATATGCCGTAGAACTTTTGCTTTGGAACAAGTAATAGACTAATCAGACCAAAGATTGCCCATTTAATAAAACCAAAATAAATTATACCTCACGTAACACCGTCTACAGAAGAGCCAGCGGCAAATTCCCAAAGGACTGCAGAACTGCGCGCATTTTCTAAAACTACACGCAAGCACTGCATTGCCACGGCCAAATAAAATAGGTTAATAATAAAAATAAAAAAATCTGTGTGAAGTTGGTATCTAGCTAGTTGAAAAGGCTGTATCACATCTATCTTCAGCAACACCTGTACAGTTTTAATTCTCTTTCTTTCATTTTAATTCTCTTTTATCGAAACACTATCGAAAGTAGAAATTATTTTCGAGTATACACAAAGCCTTAAAAAACACCAAGGACATTGTGGATGAATTTGCCGAGAGAAAGGCCCAGAGAATTAAATTAAATGAAAATTAATTACAACTAAAATGTGAGTAGTTTTGTGTTTTTGTTTTTTCCTCTTTTTGCGTTTTGGGCCGCTGTGCCAAGAGTGTGTTTGCATTAAGTAGCCTAATTTAGTAAATATGGCAGCGTTTAGTGCCATAATATTTTTAGAAAAAAGTAAAAAATTATGAGATTAAAGTTATATTGCGTGAATAAAGTTAATTCAAAACCTACTAAAAAAAAGTCTGTGGCAGTTAACTGACTGATTTATGAAAATAATAAAACAATGTTGGCAAAGTTATATTTTGTCGTTTCTGAGGTAAATGTTATGTTACGACTGTAATGACTATTATTGACGATTTTCAAAACACTGATTGATCGATTACATGAGGCATTCGTTGTTATGATTTTTTTTAAACATGTCTTCTGATATTCATTCATGTTTATTTCTGAAAAGAGGAAAAGATGATTGATTCATGGCATATGAACTGAAGCGAATAATTATCTCACGCCACATTAAAGAGTGGAAAAACACATATATTGTTTGTATTTTGTGATCAAATTGACAGAATTTAAAGGCTACAATTTGTGTTATATTAACCCCTTAACTGTCATCCCCATTTTTTGAAAATTCACGAGAAAGTGCACTATCCCAAAAAATTATTATTATAATTCATGAACGCTTTTGAATACAGACCTACGGTTGGTCTCTTTTTAAAGACTACAATTAGCAGATTATTACAGAAGTGAATTATTTCACTGAATTATTTCATATTATTCATTTAATAAAATGAAAGTATTACAAAGTTATAGAAGTTTTAATTTACTGTAAAGAAAATGTATTGTACTATTTTTATTTTATTTTATATAAAATAAATATTTAAAAAAATAGTTATACATACAAAATTGCTATAAAATTAATGCCATATGTCTACATAAGTTGTGTTCCAAATTTGAAGTTGATATTAAAAAAAATTAGGTTCATATGCTATTTTGTTTAGGCATTATACCTAAAAAAGCCACCGGGTGCCATCCAAACTATCTATCACTCAGACTCAGACCTTTCCAACGATATGTATTTTGTCAAGATTATAAAAAGTTTTGAGTCTAAAAGACTGTAATACATTTTGTAATATGATACCCCCGCTAAGGGGGAGGAGACGGCTAAAAGATTTTGAAGTACCATTTCTATGGTAACGCAATGTCTGGTTTCAAAATGGTTTTCACAGGATGAATTTTGAGATTTTAAGCTACAAGCTTTTACACATTTTGGCAGAAAACTGCTTCTCATTACAAAACTGGTTAAAATGCTATATCTTTTTGTCCACAAAATGTTTGAAATGAATTAAGTTGTCGCACTTTAAAAGCAATCCAAACTCGGAGCACCTGCAAAGTGTTTACTGTGAACTGAGCCACCCAAAACACTTCATTATGAGCCACATCTTTTGAGCTGCATCTTCACACTGTGTGAACACTTTCATTTTGAGATTAAATGTGAAACACTCTCTGCCCGCAGACCAATGCAGAAAAAATATGGCTTAGACTTCTCTCTAAACCAACATTTTGATATCGGATAACTATCCCACTAGCTAATTTTTCATCTGATTCTCAGTCTTAAAAAGTAGCGGGAATTGTATGGCCTCATCTCTCAGCAGTGAGTGTAAACAGGCCCATTGACTCCTGAGTTAAGCCCAGAGAATGGTTCATTTTTCTGTATTTTTCATTTTTGTTTTTCACAGTGTTGAGTGCTCTAGCCTTTCAAAGCAGGAATCTTGAACCCCGGTCCTGGAGAGTTTAATTCCAACCAACTCTAACAAACCTGCCTGTACTTTTAAAGGGGTCATGAAATACATTTTTAAAATTATTTTGTAATGTTTCCTGAGGTGCATATACTTACAATTTTAGGATTTAAAAAAAAATCAAAAACGGTTATAATTTAGGTATAAATGGTCATTTCTACCCTGAATTTAGCTTCTGATTTGAACGCTCTGTGAAAAGGGGCGTGTCTGCTGTGACACAATGCAAACGCCCCCACTGCCTTGATTGGCTAACATCTTTGCATATGAAATGAGCATTACATATGGAACTCTCTCAAAAACTTTACTGTATTTTTACTATAACAGCCATCAAGATGATAATCGTGAAAAGTGTGGATTACAGCATTATATTTAGAGCTACTTCTGTTGTATCAAAGGTTGCAGAGCTGCACTGTAGCCGAACATGTCTACTGAGCACATTATGCTCACAATTTTCTCCTTAATGCAATATGATTTCTGCACTCTCACGAATATTTTAATCATAAATAACACAGTGAAAACACATTGCAAATAAGAGAGTAAACTGAGTCGTTGATAATAATGGGAGTTTTGGTGAAAATGCAGTAATCAAATTAATGATAAACTCGTGCTGCTCCAGCGATTATAAAGAGAATGATCTTTGACCATCTGTGCATAAGCCATTACATATCACACCCATCACAGATCATTTTTATATTATGTTTCTCAAGGTTAGTTTATAAAGTTTGCAAAAGGTCTTTCTGTCCCTAACAGCAGTATGGCTGTTGTGATTGATGGACAGACATGAGTTGCTTAGAAAAGTCCTTGATTACAGATGTTAAGAGGCGTGTCAAGGGGAGATTTTGATGTCATGATTCTCCCGATTTCAAATCAGGGTGTTTCAGAAGTAGTTATGCCTGTTTCACACGGCAAGTGCCACATATTTTTCCTGTGTATTTGGGCACTGGAAAAATATATGCTGCTCACATGGTGCTGATGCTGAACAACAGAGAGTATTGCCATGTAGCAGGGCTGTTAAATTAAAATTTGAGTATTTATTGAGTATTCTTTGAATATTCATTGAATTTAAAATATAAAAAAGCACATTCAAGTGCAAAAACTGTGCATGATTGTATCAGTGGTGCCAAGATGTATTTGTGACATACAGTACAGTGTCCATTTCCTCAATGTCATTTCTGATAAAAAGGGCAGTTAACAAAAAGTTTTTTTACTTCTGATTTTATAACAAAGACGAGACGAATATGCACATCATGAAACTTAATTAAACAATTTGATTAAAACACTGTTGATGAAAATTTTATGAGAAACAAATAACACCACAAAATATTAACAATGCACTAGCAATGTTTTTGAATAAAAATAATCTGAAAAGAATAGAATACAGAGCTACTGCAATAATGTCTGTAATTTTTCAGCCATGTTAACAGCCCTACTACTTAGTGCAGTGGCTCTCAACCAGGGGTCTGGGGCCCACTATAGTCTCAGCTAACTTCCAAGGGGACCTCAAGATGACTAAAATGATTTCAATAATAATAAAGGCAAAACACGCAATAAAATAAGCAAAACAACCAAAAATCCAAATATTTCTTATTTCATTTCACCTTCTCAACAACCTTTTTTTTTTCTTTGTAGAACCACTCTACCCACCGTTTTGAAAAACCTGGATATTAGAGGTAGCCTAATTTTCCAAATGTGATATAGCATTCTAATTCAGTAAATCTGGGGCAGGGAATGAAAGAAATGTGAGAATTTAGTCTCTCATCCCTCTTCCATTGTATGTGACAGACCTCTGGCAGAGCAGAATTTCTGAAAACACGGTTGCTAGGTGTGACGTCCCCTATGAAAATCGAGCTACAAGTCAACATTGCTTTGTATTAGCACTCCGTGCAATGCTCCTCAAAGTGCGTTCTTGTATCACATTTGCTTTGTAGCTTTGAAACCCCTTGCCTAAAATAAAATATCCATACATAGATAACAAGCAATGAATGTCTTTTTGCAGTCCAGGGCTCCAGACTAACATTTGAGGGTGGTGTGTGGGAGTATTAAAATATATATCATTTTATCATAAAATTACTATTGTTTTGCAATAATAAGTGCAGTTACTAATAATATTACATGTTCTTTTGTTTATTGTTTATATAGATTTGACCGTAAAGCACTAAGCTTGAGATAAGATGCATACAAAATTTACTTTTATTAACAACAGTAACAGGTGCAAAATCTAATTTTTATACAGAAAATGTACATATTCCACTCTTATTAAATGTACCATTATTCTTCTAGTATATGGAACTGTGAACTTCAGTGATTATGTTTGATTTGGTAGCAAATTGAAGAAAAGTTTGTTTTTCAAGGCACTTTGTGACTTCTTACTTCATACACAAAAAAGTGTAAAATTCGGACAAAATCTGATTTCTTGACGATTTGATATTTTATAATAGTGATTTTATAATTTCAAAAAAGTAACAGTGTCGCGAATTCAACTTTGCTCCCGAGTAAAGCTGTTCTGAGCTCGGACAAGTTTGTTTGCTTCGCGGTCCGAGCTGATTTGTAAATTCATCTATTCATTCATTTATTAGAAGAGGTTGGAATCGATATTCCTTTTATCGATAACCCTCTCCCCTCCCTCTCTCTCTCTGCCGCCTGCCACTGATATTTAATGAGTTTACCCAGAGAGTCAACATCAGAAGAGAAAATCACCAATACCTCTTTCTATGTGTGGGTGTGCTTGGTGGGTTCACCTTCATCCCCTGGGATCTGATTAGTTTCTCTGTGTTAACATTTAGCCATCATTTTGGTTCTCACTTGCATTGACTGATTGATCAATGAAAAATGACCACTAGACTAAAGCTTACCTGTTTGGCTGTTTCATCAGATGAAATATGAAAGATAATGACATGCATCCAAAAATATACACAGCACATTCCTATTGCCTGCTGCTTTTTGTTAGAAATGTAAAAATCTGCATTTATTTTCTTTATTTTTTTAAGTGTTTTATGTGATGTGTTTTTTCTTTCTCTTGCTTTCAATTTTTCCCAATGATAATTGTAAAAAAAAATAGCCTATGAGCTATGACACTGTAACAGGACAAAATCTTACAGGAGTGTGACTGAAAAACCCTTATAGACTTCTACTTATTGGCTTTTGCAGGTGAGAGCACAGCATTGTGAAAGTTGTGGATGGGAGTGAGACAAAATATGACATATTTTTCAGGAGCGGGCTAGAATCAATCTTATGGTTGCAAAGAAAAGTATCAACTTCTACATTAATTGCATTGATACAGAATTCAACTGATGTGATGGCCAGTTGAGTCAGGAGTGTACTGTAATATCAATGACTACAATGTGCTTCAAAATGCTTAAACAAAAGTGAGCTCACAATAAAAAAATTAAAAAAATGCTTTTTAAAGTTATCTTTTGCCGTTGTTTGAAATGACTGGAGAATCAGGAAGTAATAGGACAGGAACAGGATCTCAAGCCAGGACTCAAACTCAGGTTGGCCATATTGATGGGAAGTTTGTATCATTTTACTGACTCGGATCTTTGAATCTCATTTAGCAAAATGAACAAACCCTTTTTCAAGTCATTTCATTCATTTCGTTGATTTCAGCAGAATATAATAAAAATGTTAAATATTAATATGCAAATTCCCCAACATATCTATTTACGCAAACATTGATCTCATTATATGAACTATAATGCAACCAAGACCAAATTATAAGAAACAGAAATTCAAAGTGCGTTCTTGTATCACATTTGCTTTGTAGCTTTGAAACCCCTTGCCTAAAATAAAATATCCATACATAGATAACAAGCAATGAATGTCTTTTTGCAGTCCAGGGCTCCAGACTAACATTTGAGGGTGGTGTGTGGGAGTATTAAAATATATATCATTTTATCATAAAATTACTATTGTTTTGCAATAATAAGTGCAGTTACTAATAATATTACATGTTCTTTTGTTTATTGTTTATATAGATTTGACCGTAAAGCACTAAGCTTGAGATAAGATGCATACAAAATTTACTTTTATTAACAACAGTAACAGGTGCAAAATCTAATTTTTATACAGAAAATGTACATATTCCACTCTTATTAAATGTACCATTATTCTTCTAGTATATGGAACTGTGAACTTCAGTGATTATGTTTGATTTGGTAGCAAATTGAAGAAAAGTTTGTTTTTCAAGGCACTTTGTGACTTCTTACTTCATACACAAAAAAGTGTAAAATTCTGACAAAATCTGATTTCTTGATGATTTGATATTTTATAATAGTGATTTTATAATTTCAAAA
>NW_015650320.1:151019-165855 GCF_001515625.1 Sinocyclocheilus rhinocerous | reverse complement strand
TGATGTAATGCATTCGACTATTTCTACCACAACACCATGGTTACAGTTAGCGTTACCGCTTCTGGATTCCTGACGTACGTCAGCGCTGTTTACAACACAGAATTCTGTGCAGAATTTGAATGATTCTCACTAGATCTCGCAGCAACCTTATCATTGTGCGGCGAATTCAAACGCTTCTCACTGGATCTCGCAGCACTGTTGCATCTGTGAAGTAACAGTGTCGCGAATTCAACTTTGCTCCCGAGTAAAGCTGTTCTGAGCTCGGACAAGTTTGTTTGCTTCGCGGTCCGAGCTGATTTGTAAATTCATCTATTCATTCATTTATTAGAAGAGGTTGGAATCGATATCCCTTTTATCGATAACCCTCTCCCCTCCCTCTCTCTCTCTGCCGCCTGCCACTGATATTTAATGAGTTTACCCAGAGAGTCAACATCAGAAGAGAAAATCACCAATACCTCTTTCTATGTGTGGGTGTGCTTGGTGGGTTCACTTTCATCCCCTGGGATCTGATTAGTTCCTCTGTGTTAACATTTAGCCATCATTTTGGTTCTCACTTGCTTTGACTGATTGATCAATGAAAAATGACCACTAGACTAAAGCTTACCTGTTTGGCTGTTTCATCAGATGAAATATGAAAGATAATGACATGCATCCAAAAATATACACAGCACATTCCTATTGCCTGCTGCTTTTTGTTAGAAATGTAAAAATCTGCATTTATTTTCTTTATTTTTTTAAGTGTTTTATGTGATGTGTTTTTTCTTTCTCTTGCTTTCAATTTTTCCCAATGATAATTGTAAAAAAAAATAGCCTATGAGCTATGACACTGTAACAGGACAAAATCTTACAGGAGTGTGACTGAAAAACCCTTATAGACTTCTACTTATTGGCTTTTGCAGGTGAGAGCACAGCATTGTGAAAGTTGTGGATGGGAGTGAGACAAAATATGACATATTTTTCAGGAGCGGGCTAGAATCAATCTTATGGTTGCAAAGAAAAGTATCAACTTCTACATTAATTGCATTGATACAGAATTCAACTGATGTGATGGCCAGTTGAGTCAGGAGTGTACTGTAATATCAATGACTACAATGTGCTTCAAAATGCTTAAACAAAAGTGAGCTCACAATAAAAAAATTAAAAAAATGCTTTTTAAAGTTATCTTTTGCCGTTGTTTGAAATGACTGGAGAATCAGGAAGTAATAGGACAGGAACAGGATCTCAAGCCAGGACTCAAACTCAGGTTGGCCATATTGATGGGAAGTTTGTATCATTTTACTGACTCGGATCTTTGAATCTCATTTAGCAAAATGAACAAACCCTTTTTCAAGTCATTTCATTCATTTCGTTGATTTCAGCAGAATATAATAAAAATGTTAAATATTAATATGCAAATTCCCCAACATATCTATTTACGCAAACATTGATCTCATTATATGAACTATAATGCAACCAAGACCAAATTATAAGAAACAGAAATTATTAATTCATTTTCATTAAAATTCGAGACCGGAAACATTACATAACTGTAAAAATAAAAAAATAAACTATGCGCTTGTTTGTAAGGAAGGTTGGGAATTATTAACACATTTCTGTATCCATTGCTGCTCTCACGTCATGTGACAAAAGAATGAATGACTTGGACCTGAAGACTCGGGAGATGAACTAATCATTTCTCTTTCCGGTACAGAATCTATTGGATTTTGCGCATGCGTGGTCAAAACGAAATGAATGAATCCCTCGCTGAGACAACTCGATGTTCCAAGTCATATTTCAGTTTCATTCAAAATGAACAAATCGTTTAAGAACGACCATCAGTAGTCGACCAAAGCATTGCTGCGTGATAGGGCTGTCAAAAAAAAATTTCAAATTCCGAATATTCGTCGAATTTAAAATAAAAATCCACATTCGAATGCAAAAACGTTGCATTCGAATTTTAGGTGTGCGTTAAGGAGGCTGCCTTATCAGCGGCGCACGAGATACGATGACGATTTAATTGTCGTTGCATTATAATGTTTTTGTTAACCTATCCAGTTGAAGCCACTAGATGCGGCGCTGCTGCGTTGTTCATTCAAAATATTGCGGAAAAAGATAACGTCAATGCAGAGAAGATCTTGTTTACCTCAAAACTGAAACCAAGCCGTTCACACAGAACACATATTTCGCGCATTTTCTAGAGGGACATCTATCAATGTTGCACTCGCATGTTGCACAAAGGAGCCGCATGTTTAGAAAGCCATGTAAAATTAATGCAAGTTAAACTTTTTAAAAACATGTCTCAAGACGTTATGGCGGTTTTCCCCATCCCACTGCATCTCAAGTTTTTAAATGATTGGCTTTCCGCCCTTTGTATTAAACTATGCATACATACATGATGCTGTTTTGTTTTAATTAATTATAATTGTTAATTATGTACATTATGCACTTTTTTCACAGATAGTCATGTTTTCTTATGCTTTGAATAAACGTGCATTAGTAATATTTTGCTCGATGCGCCCTCTTGTGCCCTCAGAATTGAAGCAAAAGCTTTTTTCACCCTAACTGAAATTATGCATTTTAAATTAAGTCAAGTCAAGTCACCTTTATTTATATAGCGCTTTTAACAATACAGATTGTGTCAAAGCAACTGAACAGCATTAATTAGGAAAATAGTGTGTCAATAATGCAAAATGACAATAGTAAGCACTAATTTTCCAGTTAAAGACAGTTTAATTAGAATATAAATTAGAATATAATTCAAATTTTGATAATATTTAAGTACAAAATTCGAATTTAGTTTTTCAGCCATTTTGACAGTCCTACTGTGTGATATGACATCATGGTGCCCACAAGGCTGTATCTCCAACATAAATATGTGGTTTAAGGTTTTACTTGCAAATCAATAAACAGACAGTGTAAAAAAAATCTGTAGGATTGCACATTGTATGTGTAGGATCTAGTGACCCTGCAGAGAGAAGAGCAGTGAGCCTCAAGGGGGATTTCTATCTGAAAACTGTTAATTAACATGCAGTATACCAATCTTTACTAATAAAAATGGCCTCTATGACCCAATTATTTAGGCTGTATTTGTGAAATTACACTTTTTTGTTGTTGTTGTTTACATGCTCTTTCCTTATGACAGACATACAGTGGGTATAGAAAAGAATTCACCCCACTTTAAAATAATAAAATTTTGTTGCTTTGCAGCCTGAAATGAAGACGGACACCGTTTGTGTTTTATCGAGCTGTATTTACTCAGTGCAACTTATAACATCCAAGTGAAAGATAAAACACTAACATGTTAGAAAAATTTGTGGACTGCAGTCTTCAGGTCATTCCACAGATTTTCAGTGTGTGCTCAGTTTTGCTGTGTGATTTGTGTCATTGTCATGTTGGAAAAACCTTCCCATTGACAACTTTCTGGCAGCGGGCAGCAGATTTTCCTCAAGAATTTGATGGTATTTTGCCCCATTTATTTTCCTTCTACCCTGACAAGTGCTCCAGTCCCTGCTGCAGAGAAACACCCCAGAACAGGATATCTTTCAGAGAATAATTTCATCATTTATTTCAAACTAGCATTTACAGTGGTAGAGGGATCAAGACATGGGGAGATATTCTTTAACAAATCTCCATCATGTTATGAGTTGTCTTACATTTTAATCTTGATTCATTTTTCATTTTCTCTCATGTACTTCATAATTATGCAACTATCATGACTTTGATTTGCTTGCTCTGTGTACAAAGCAAGACAAGGATAACAACATAACACTGTGATCTAAAAACATTTAAAAAGATTAACAACAGTGTTTAGACCAGCAGCCAGTGACCAAATTTCCCTAACACCTACAGTTTGACTTAGAGATCAAAGATGAGACACTTGAATCAAGACTGAGGCCTCCGGCTTACTTTAACACTTGTTTATTCCTTTATTTGCAGGCTTGTATTGCCATAGCAATGTTTGCAACAGGTGGGGTGATCACAGGGCTCGCAGCACTGAAAAGACAAGACTCCGCCCGCTCTCAGTATCATCTGCCAATCCAGAGCCCCACCTCTGCACCTGAGAAGAAATGCACTAAGCGTAAACCTAGAGCTGATGTGGTGGTGGTCAGAGGGAAGATCAGACTGTATTCGGCCTCAGGATTCTTCCTGGTTTTGGGAGTGCTGATCCTCATGGCAGGCATCGCAATGGCTGTTCTAGGATACTGGCCTCATAAGGACCACCAGAAGGCACCAGAAAGCAAGTTGTCTGTAAACAATACGCAGGTTGGCCGAGAGCAGGTGGGCTCTATTGCGCAGTTTTTGGAGCAGCACCTGCATTCAGAGAAGATGAAAATGTTGGGTCCTTTCACAATGGGAATTGGGATTTTTATCTTCATCTGTGCTAATGCCATCTTACATGAGAACAGGGATCGTGAGACTAAGATTATCCACATGAGGGACATGTACTCGACAGTCATAGACATTCACAGCTTGCGGATTAAAGAGCAGAAGTGTACGAACGGTGCCTACATGGGTCCCTATGCGGACACAAAGATCCGTTCCTTTGGTCTGGACAGTCAGTTTGCCTCACGGCTCGCAGCAAACACACTAATGTCCTTCTCTGGTCTCGATGGGGATGTCCGATTCTCCCACAGGACCAGCTCGGCTGAGGATGACGAGGGTCTAATGAGTGAGGCCAGAGGTGGATTAGGCCTGTTGTCGCCTACCTACAAGGAACGTTCTGAATGTATCTTTGGGTTCCAAGATGAGGGTAAACATCGGTGGGAGGACAAGCGTGGTGCGCTCAAGAAATGGCAAACACGCTCCATCGTTTCCTCTTCCATCAGCGCCTTCACGCTGCCTGTCATCAAACTCAACAACTGCGTTATCGACGAGCCTGACATCGATAGCATCACGGAGGACTTAGAGCAGAACAGGGTGCATAATAGCTTTTTATTCTTTAACATATATGCTACCAGAGAACTGTCTTTGTGTGGTCCCGTGTTCAGTGCTGGTCATCCCATAAGTCACTCTAAAAAGACCAAAGAGCAGCCCCTAAAATATATAGCAAATCACAACAACATAGTAATTTTTAGAATACATGCTTTACTGTAAAGACAAAAACAACAAAACAACTTTATGTTATCAGCCCTAATTTCTTAGCATGCTCACGTTTGCTGACAGTCAGGGGCGGACTTAGTGATTTCAGGTATGGGGCCCTAACACAATAACTATGTGCTCTTCTACGCCTAACCCTTATTTTGCTCGCTCTCTCTCATAGTTTATAGTTTATTTACCTCTTCACAACTATATGTTCTAAAGCCATATAAGGCTACTTTATTTATTTATTTTTTCGGATCACAAAAGAAGACTATAAAAAATAAAAAATAAATCTTGCACTTGTCCATTTAATGAATTGTAACCTTCTTTAATCTTTTTACAAAAAGGATTCAAATGTCATAAAATTATCCCATGCAACTTGTTCCGTATTCCAAATGTTCTTAAGGCATAGGGTTTGCCGAGAAACAAATCGAAAATGTAATCTATTATTAATTGAAAAAGTCTCCAATTATCGCATTTGTGCATTTGTATGAGTGCGCAGCAGGGAAAAGCACACAAGCGAGTCATTTTTAAACATCCTGAAACAGGATACTTTCTTTTCTGAGTTTAATTTATCCGTTCTGAGACAGACAGGATTATACAGCCTAGAAAACGCGCAAAGAGTGCTCCCTCTATAATCACTAAAAGCTGTCACTCACTTTAGTTCATCGCAATCTCATGACGTTCCGTTAATCAATAAAGCTGTCTGCGCTGCACAATCAATCTCTTGTTTACATCGTATCTACACGTTCTTATAATGAGAGGATTCTCGAGCTTGCAGAACTCAGCACTTGACAAAAACTCAGCGTTTTGAGCAGTGAGTGAACATTTGACACTCTCCAGAACACAAATACACAGTGGAGCGTTTGCCAAATATGTTTCGCCAATATCAGATGGGGCCCGCTGATTCTCCGAGGCCCTAAGCGGCTGCTTACCTCGCTTATTGGTTAAGTTCGCCCCTGGTGACAGTAACAGAGCCTAGGCCCATGTGAAAGTGCCTGGTGAAAACATTGAGCAGTGCTCGTGTGTTCATCCGGGGAAACTCTAGGAGTATCATGGGAAGTGCTGCCAAATTCTGCTCCCAGTCAGTGAAGATCCATCTGGAGTAATACGACCAGTCAGGGTGTGACTGACAATTCACTCCATCCTGTTTCCATGGAAATACTCCATATTACAGCTCATGTTTGGTTATATTCTCCAGCCGCAAATGTTCACACATTGTTATTACTTGATATCAGTGCATCATAACATGATAGACTTATTGTGGTGTTTTGTGTTCGCATTTAATATTCTGCACGAATATTCAGCAAACTCCCTGTAAACAATTGTAATAACAGATTCTAAAGTTATAAGATTTTAATAAGACAATGAATTTAGACTTTTTTTTTTTTGTAAAGCTTCTTTCAAACATTGTGCAACATTGTGTATTGTGAAAATCGTTATACAAATACATTTGACGTAATGTAAAATGTGTAGCATTAGGGTCTCCAGGACCAGGATTGAGGATAACTGCACTAGAGCTTACCTAACACCTACAATGCTGTAATTACACACATCATCTGCAACGTAAGATGATAACAAATACTTGGATTTTATTTAATGTTTTTTATTGTTGTGTGAACACAGTCAACTTCCAGATTGAAAAAATTGCAAACAAATCTACATCCAGGTGTGACAGCAAGAAATGAATATGAATTAAATAATAATTAGCAGAAAAAATACTTTCATTAACATTCCTTTAATGTTACCTTTTGACGTTTTCTCTGTTGTAACTACAATAATAGAGATAATTAGTGGTGTCTCTTGGAGAGAAGAACCTTTGTTTGCTTGCGTGCCTCATTAAGGTCCTGTCGTACCAACACCCACTGTGACTGGGGTTACAGAATTTCACCATAGCAACAAAAGAACCCCTGCCAGTTAGCAAAGTGACGTCAAAAGCCCCTCACAATGGAAACACCAGTTGCAAAGGACAACTTGGTCATCTGGACCGGCTTCAGGGTTCATCACTGTGAAATACTGTCTCATTTCATACTATACATTCCTAGTAGCAATTCGGTATTTGTAATAAATTTTATATAGAATGCTCTGGCTGTGATATTTATACATATTGTACAAATATTAGTCTGCATCTGTGATGATTCTCAAAAATGGAACAATATTTTCTAAAAAAAAAAAAAAAAAACAGTCTACAGTAAGCTATGAAAATGGAAATAGTATAAAAGCATAGCTTTCCTGAAAATTGGTAAAAAAAATAAAAAATAAAAATAAAAATCTCATGCTAGAGCATATGCAAGAATGTTTTTATCATGGTGCACTGTTTAACCTTACACATTTTGTGGACTGAATGAGTTATGTGACACCAAAAGCAGTATTTTATGACAAAAAGCAGTTATTTTAATGCATTTCATACCCAGAAAAACAAAAGCCAGTTAAATGGAAAATGTACTAGTCAACACTTCATTTCATGCAGAAAATTGTAAACCCAAAACTGATTTTGTGCATAAAATTATGACAAAAAGCAGTTATTTTAATGCATTTCATACCCAGAAAAACAAAAGCCAGTTAAATGGAAAATGTACTAGTCAGCACTTCATTTCATGCAGAAAATTGTAAACCCAAAACTGATTTTGTGCATAAAATTCAGGTGAATGCACTATTCATTTCATGAACAAAAATAGAAAACCACTGAAATCCCTTAACATAGCACACAAAGCAGCTAATCAGTTTGTAATATTTTCATATTTCACATTCATATTATAAATTCCCAAATTCAAAACGACATTACAATCTTTATGTTTGTACTGAACACCAGAACAACAGCATTATTTAGTACCAGTTACACTCCCTCCAATTAACTACACAACATGTCTGAGATCATACTTTTGGTCTGAATCATAATTAATATTTAAAGTGCTGAAAATCCCCAACACAGGCACACAAGCCAGGACGGGTCCAACTCAACTGAGAATACAAATCCCTATCACGCCACACTATTTAAATATTTTATCACTCTGTAAATATTTTAAACTGAAAGCGCTCTTATCTGAGCAAGTTGCTTATGGATTCTGAGAATATTATGCATATACACGCACACACATGACCAGCTGAGCTCAGCCAATATTGGTACTAAATTAGAGTCTGCTTTTAATTAATTAATTAATTAATTTTTAAATAAAATTATTTTTATTTCTTGACCACCAAGCAGTAAGCGAAAGAGGAAAAGCCAGATGTATGATTACATTGTAAGCTGTGAACAGAAGGAGAAAACTTTTATCCTAACAGTTTCTTCATTGTAATGGTGCAGTCATGGAGACAGTTGTTGAGGCATGGATCTAGGTGCACCCTTTTTGATACAAAAGGAATCTCCAGGAATACAGGAAGAAACCTATCCAGTGGATAACGCAAACATTACACTGTCCTGCAGAGTTCAGCTCCAACCCCAACTAAACAAACCTGAACCAGCTGATCAAGGTCTTACTATGCATACCAGAAACTTCCAGGCAGGTGGCCCTCCAGGACAGAGTTTGGAGAGTCATGCTTTAGGACAACCTATATGGCTTTTTGTGTGCATATACTGTAGGAGATTGTAGAGACTGTAGACAGCTATCAACATAGAATGACTGTTCTACTAATTTTACTAGATTGGGATCAGATTCACTGTTATTATGAGATATTTGTTGCAGTGCATATATAACACATGTTGGTCTGCATGTTGTGCCAAAAAGTAAGACTTGCCATTCATAAATCCTTGGCCACTAAAGCTTTCCTTTGCACTTCTTCGGTTTCTCCAGAGGAAGCACAGCTTAGTCTTGTCATCTGGCAAGAGGTGAACTTAGTGATTATATCTCACACATCTCTGCTTACATCTACAGGGTGTTGGCTGAACCGAAGCAGTACACTGAGGAAAGAAGGACCAAGTAAAGGGACCAGAAAATAGAAGCTTTTTTAAAAGACTGGTCCTTATTGTAACGTTTTGTGGTAGGAAAGAGGCAAGGACTCACATGCAGAGTTCAATGGGCTTTTATATGAATTCAAAAATAAAACTAAAGCAACTCTGGAGGGGAAAAATAAGGCAAGGCAATGCACAAGGCAGGGCTGGATAGCAGGGCAGGGCAAGACTGGAGCAACTGACCCATGGGAGCATAGACAAGCAGGAACATAGGATGATATGTGTTCACACAAAATATGACAACACGAAAGCTAGCAGCAAATGAAAAGCCCCACAGCTGGCCAAAAGAACAACTGGTCAATGAGAACATAAGCAGGTGCTCAACAAAATCCTACAGGACTTGAACAATGAACACTTAATGTACAGTATGTCCAAACCCCGACACTGACCAAAACTGAACTAGACAGGAGTGCCGGCATCTGAACATCACACTCCGCACATGCAACGCTTTATGTGTACGAGAGAGTGCACAGCGTGAGCACACTTGAAGCCGCAAGCTCACACAATAGACAAGCTGATATACGTTTCAGGGCCCTGTCATCAAACAAAGAATAAACACAACCAGAGTGACATAACCCTGACAGTGATGCTGAAAACAAACAGTTGAATAGAGTCCTGTCTTTACCATTACGATACTCCAAGGAAAGTGTAATGTATCAGGATTTGGTGGACTTCTAACCTTCCCAAGATATGATTTCTGCATGTAGCCAACTTGCTCTAATTTTGTGATTTCAAAGCAATATGCTCTAGAGAGTTGTGTCTTCGGTGAGTCTTTGTTCAGTACTGCAAAGATTTTCTAGCGCTGCTTCCATTGGGGCTTTGAGGATTTCTGCTTCTGGTTATATAAGCCAGTGGTTCTCAATTCCAGTTCTAGGGTGCTCTTCACATTTTGTATGTCTCTCTTATCTGACAGCCTCAGTTCAGTTCATTGATCTCCCTCCTTGCACAGACACTATTTAAACTGAACTGAGCTGGATGATGACATCACTCAATTCAATGATGAACTGCCTTTAACTGAAAATTGAGTGTTTACTATTATCATGTTGCATTACTGACACAATATTTTCCTAATTAATGCTGTACAGTTGCTTTGACACAATCTGTTTAGTTAAAAGCGCTATATAAATAAAGGTGACTTGACTTGATTTGACTCCTAACAAGCTGATGATCTGACTCAGGTGTGTTAAATAAGGAAGACATACAAAATGTGCAGAGCAGTGGTACCGCAGGACTGGAATTGAGAACCACTGATATAAGGAATGGAGATGCATATCATAGATTGCCATCCACCTCTACCCTTGTGGTGCAGGATTGGAGTAATGACAGAGCATGCCGTTCCTGTATGACTTCCGGCGTGCCGCTGTGATGGCGTCGCTGACAAGCGCTCTGTGCAAACGTCGCTGTTTTTCGTGTTATTTTTTATTATTTGTGTTACTTCTTATACATACCTTTGCTCAGACAGTACAGTCACTCATCCAGTATGCTCGACAAACACTGCTGGACATTCGATCTAACTTAAACTTCGGTTCGGAAACAACGCAGCCTCGGAACTCCAGCTGTGGCATTTACACACTCCCATTGCTGCCGGCCTGCATCCTAAGACGCTGTCGGAAAAAGAGGAAAGGCAAACGCGCTGGAATTCTATGCAGATCGCGGAAGAGAAGTTTTAATCCTCCTCTCCCTACCATCTTGTTAGCCAACATACAGTCTCTGGATAACAAACTCGACGAACTTAATGCGAGAATCACATTCCAGCAGGACATTCGAAACTCAAAAGGACCATAGTGATCAACTGCTGTGAGTGCTGGCTTTCTGTGAGACGTGGTTACACTCAGCAGTGCCCGACGCGGCCATAACAATTTTTTTAGTTTTTTTTTGTTACAATTTAACCTAGACAGATCGTAATACTTGTTTAGTTAATCATTCATTATATATATGCTCCTGTGTTTCAGTCTTCACATGGCTTGTGTGTTTTGTTTATGCCATGTGCTCTCCTGTCTTTTGTCTTGACCCCACCATTCTTGTTATCTGATTATTGATTCAGTTGCTCCACCTGTATCTCCCTCATTACCCACCTTGTTTGCTCCCTATTTATTCACCTTGTGTTTGCATTCCTGTGCTAGTTCGTTGTCGTATGTACCATTGTTGGTTCTGTCTGTTCCTTTCCTTCTTGATCCTACCTTGTCCCTCTGGGTAGTTTTTGTTAGTTTTGTTTTTCTATTAATAAAGAGCCCAGACTTCCTGCATCTTTGAGTCCTCACCTCATCCCTTCACCCAACCCTGACAGAAACAAAGGAGCTTGGAACGCCTCCATGGCTAAACAAGGGAACTTCCTGGCCAGGATAAGGGAGTCTGGAAGGGCCTTTGTGGCTTAGACAGGGGAGCTTGGGACGGCCTCCATGGCCAAGACGAGGGAGCTGGAAGCTAGAGGGAGCCAGCAGAGAGGGGGTGGAGGGTTGGGGGGGGTTAGTGATTCCGGATGTGACTAGGACATCTAACCAGCTGGACAGGACCAGCTGAGGAGGAAGAGGTTCAAGGGACAGGGGTAGGAGAACTGGATCTGTGGCAAAGTCCATCAACAGTTCCTCACCTGCCTATTCCAAAATCCAGAAACTCTTTGGTATGGTCCTCAAGGGATAGATCACCTTGGTTGAGGAGGAGGCAACTAGGTTGTTGAAAGTATCTCACATGTTCTATCTTCTCTTCACTGATTACCTGTCCAATAACTAGGGCTGGGCAAAAAAATAGATTTTTCAATATATTCCGTTCATAGGCTTGCAGCCTCCGTGTTACAGCTAATGCTGTGAGATTTTATGTTTGTTTTGTCTTAAACATAAAATAATTTGATCCTGTTTTATCAAGGCATGCGACTGTTCTGAGTTGTCCAATTTGCAGCATCAGTTTTTCATCTCGCATCAAAATTCTGTCTATTCATTGTATGCATTTGAAATATATAGTGGGGTTTTGTTTTATTGTACCCAAGTGTGGAACATCTGAATCGATACCCAGCCCTACCAATAACATATTAATTTTAAGATTTTATTTATTTGTATTTTTATCTTATGTTTCAGAACTCTTTAGTCCTGGGGTAGCCAACCCTCCTCTTGGTGTGTTTGATTGGGGTTTGAACTCTGCAGGAAGGCAGCTCTCCAGGAGTAGGGTTGACTACACCTGCCTTAGGCATTAACATTCATCTAGGACACTCAAATCCTAATGCTTGCATTTGAAGTTTTTTTATGCTTAATGTAATCTTATGTTTAAATGTTTTCTGTGTTCCCTTTGTTCCTGTGTTTGCTTCCTGTGCTTAGTTCCTGTTCCTCTTGTTCCTTTGCCTGCTTGTTTGTCTCCATGGTTCCCCTTGTTAGTTGTCTTGGTGATTGATTAGCTCCAACCCCTTGTTATCTTGTTACCTGTCTATTTAATCCCGTTTCAGTTGTGTTTTGTCAGTCATTGTTCCTGCATGTGTGTTATTATTCCTGGTTCCCTTATGTGGATTTACTCCTTGTTTCAGGTCTGGATTATCTGTGTATGTGCTTTTGTCAATTAAACTGTACTTGCATGTGGATTCTCACTATGTCTTGTCCTTGCTCATGTTACAGAATGACCGACCAAAAAAGGAATCCAGCAGCACAGTTAATGCGTCTCCATCAGGGAGATCGACCCATTGAGAACTATGTTGAGGACTTTATTGGACTGACTCATTTAACATCTTGACCAGGTGTGCCTCTTGATATTTTTTCATGGGGGGACTATCTGAGCCACTCACCTCACTCATACCTTTGCATGATCCTCACTGGATTCTGGAGTTTTACTTAGATCTGGCACTGCAACTGAGCGGCTCTGCATTTACTGTGGGTGCCACTCCTGAGCCACATCCCATCACGGCCGCCATTCCAGAGTCTCACCCCATAATGGCTGCCATTCCAGAGTCTCGCCCCGTCTTGGCCGCCGTTCCAGAGTCTCGTCGCATCATGGCCACTGTTCCTGAGCCTCTTCACAACATGGCACAGAGCTTTCAGCCATCATGGACGCAAGTCAGAGCCTCCAGCCGTAATGGACGCTACATCAGTGTTTCCGGTCATCATGAACATTGCATCTGAAGCTTTTATGGTGATTCCTAGGCATGTGAGACTGGCTTCCAGTTTGAAGGACACACTGCTTGTGTCGGTGCGAGCAGCTTGCATCTCTGTGGTGGTACCAAGTCTGTGGGTTTCAGAGGTGGTCCCATTGTCCGTTGTACTCTGTTCCGGCCATTTTGTGTGTTTGGGCCGCACACTGCTCTCCAGTCCATGAGTCCGCTCCAGAGCCTGCTCCAGTCCATGAATCCACTCCATAGCTAACTCCAGTCCATGAATTCCCTCCAGAGTCCACTCAAGCCCCAGAGCTCAGTCCTGTTTTGGCGCTAATCTGTGAGTTCCCTGCCTGTCCTGTCCTGTCTTGACCACTTAAGTCATCCTTGAACTTCCTGTCTGTCCTGTTTTGACCATAGTGGTCATCTGTGGATTCTCTGTCTGCCCTGTCATGGCCAAGGAAGTGTGTTAGATGAGGGAGACATACAAAATGTGCAGGGTTGGGGGTACTCCAGGACAGGTTTGAGAACCACTGTATTACAAGTATGATGAAACATGACTCATAGCCGCTGCATTTGTTTAAGCCAGGGGTGTCAAACTCAAATCCTGGAGGGCCGGAGCCCTGCAGAGTTTAGATTCAACTTTAATTAAACACACCTGTCCTGATCCAACTAATCAAGTCCTTCAGGCTTGTTTGAAAACTACATGGTATGTGTGTTGGAGCAGGGGTGGAACAAAACTCTGCAGGGCTCCGGCCCTCCAGGAACTGAGTTTGACACACCTGACTTAAGTCATCCTTAAACTTCCTGTCTGTCCTGTTTTGACCATAGTAGTCACCTGTGGATTCTCTGTCTGCCCTGTCATGGCCAAGGAAGCCATCCTAGAACCGTCTGTCTTTCCTGTCATGGCCAAGAGGCCATCTCTGAATTCTCAGGTTGCTCTGTCACAGCCAAGGAGGCTGTTTCTGAACCCTCAGCCTGTCCCGACATGACCACAGAGGTTGTCCTTGTACTTTCTGTCTGTCTTGATACGACCATGGAGGTCGTCCCTGAACTCACTGCATTTGAACTAGCTTTTGCACCAGAAACAGGTGTAATGTTTTTTATCGCTTGGCAATGTTTCTAAGATGGAAGAATGCTGTTTTTGTAACGTGAAATATGATTTTCAAAAGACAAGTTGCTGTCTAATATAACACCCAATTTTTTGACTGTAGAGGAAGTAACAGTACACCCATCTAGATGAAAATTGTAATCTAAGAGATTCTGCGTACTGTTTTTTTGGTCCAATAAGTAATCTCTGTCTTATCTAAATGTAATAGGAGAAAATTGTTGGTCATCCAATATTTTACAATTTTAACACTTTCTGTTAGCTTAGATAATTTAGAAGTTTCATCTGGTCTTGATGAAATATATAGTTGAGTGTTATTCCGCTTAACAAATGGAAACTAATCTCGTATTTTCTAATAATATTGCTAAGGGTTAACATTAGTATTAATTTCGTTAACGAAAACTATGACGAAAAATGTGCGAGAACTAAGACTAAGACGAGACGACAATAAGGTCAGTAAATGATAACTAAGACTATATCAACATGCAATTTCATTGACGAAATAAGACGAGACTAAAATGTATTCAAAAAAGATAAAAACTTTACCAAAAACCTCTTTTTATTTTTGTCAAAAAAGGAGACAAATTGTTATTGCGGACTGCTCTACACGCCTCTACTATGCGAGCTTTCATGAGTGTGGTTGCCAGATATC
>NW_015650320.1:148036-150931 GCF_001515625.1 Sinocyclocheilus rhinocerous | reverse complement strand
ATTTCATTGACGAAATAAGACGAGACTAAAATGTATTCAAAAAAAGATAAAAACCTCTTTATTTTTGTCAAAAAAGGAGACAAATTGTTATTGCGGACTGCTCTACACGCCTCTAATATGCGAGCTTTCATGAGTGTGGTTGCCAGATATCCAGATAAAAGTTCAAATCCCAGAATGAGAACTTCGCTGTTATAAGGATACATTTTCTGTCCGGTGTTTTGCTTATTTTAAGCAATCTGGCAACCATGCGCACACGTTCGCTCCTCATTGCAGAAGCGCCGCCGGCCATTATCTGAAAACACAGACAAACAAGCTGGAGTTTAGCGATCTAAATGAAAGTGTTCGAAGACATCCGGTCTGTGTTCTGTCATGAGATCTCGACTAGGCAATATTATTTGCGATTGTGGTTAAATGCAAAAGTAAATTTCTCAAATGACAACAATCATTACGATTATAATTGAGCAAAAATAATTTTGATCAGTTTAACCATTACAGCATGACGAAAATTTGACTAAAACCTGACTAAAATGCTCACACATTTCACTGACTTAAAATTGACTAAACAAAAACAGGACAAGGTTAACTAAATATCATATCTAAAATGTACATTTGAGTAAGACTAAGATGAAAATTTAAAATAGCTGACAAAATTAACACTAGTTAACATGTATATTGAAAATAGCAGAGGGCCTAAGACAGATCCTTGCAGCACTCCATAATTTACTGGTGTTAATTGAGATGATTCCCCATTTAAATAAACAAAATGATAACAGTCTGACAGGTTGGATCTAAACCATCTTAATGCCTGCCCTTGAATAGCCGTGTAGTTTTGTATTCAATCTATGAGTATGTCATGATCTATAGTGTCGAATACAGCACTAAGATCAAATAAAACTAGTAATGAGAAGCAGCCTTGGTCTGACGCAAGAAGCAAGTCATTTGTAATTTTAACAAGTGCAGTTTCTGTGCTATGATGGGACCTGAAACCTAAATGAAATTCTTTGTAAATATATTTTTTTGTAGGAAGGAGCACAATTGAGCAGACAACTTTTTTCTAAAATTTTAGACATCAACGGAAGATTTGAAATGGGGCTGTAATTTGCCAGCTCACTAGGATCTAGTTGTGGTTTCTTAATAAGAGGCATAATAACCGCCAGCTTAAAGGTAAGCCTCACAACACATCTGACCAGGTGCGTGAGCCGGCAACATTGCATGTACCCGAGGGAGTTTTAGCGGAATACGAGGGAATGGAATGAAGCCCAGCTCACAGTCCAGCTACTGAGGGTAAGCTGTTGCTGGCCTCTGAGCTAACTTATATTCTGGAGTTTGATCCCGGTTTCTCTCATCTCCTCAGGCCCTGCCAAATATCTCCTGTGTCTCCTGATTCTCCTGCCTCCCTCTCCCACCTCTTCTTCCAGAATCTACCTGTTCCTCGGCCTCACCTCCGCTGGCTCCTGGCTCATCCTCAGTCTGCTCCATTCTGTTGTGTGGATCCACCTCGGACCTTCCAGTCACCAGCTCCATATTGGGCGTGAGGACCCCTTGTCTCTGCCTTCAGTCTCTGAGTTCCAGACTCCACCTCAGCACTCTGACCCATCGGCTCAACCTTGGCTACTTGCTCCTTCGTCTCCACCATGGACCGTCATCCCACTGCTCCGCTGGGCTCCCTTGTCCCTCCGGCTCTGCCTTGGTCAGTCGTCGACCTGCCTCTGCCACGGGATTCTACTTCTTCAGCTACCACCTCCAACGGCTCCGTCTCCATCACTCATCCCCATGCTGTCATCGAGGTCTTCTCCACCATGGCTCCTCCCTCCCTCGACTACTCCATGGGTCTCAGTTCTGGCTGTGCTCTGGTTTCCCACCTGGCTCCCCCTGCTTCTTGCTCCTCCCTGGTTCCTCCCTCTGTCATCACCACCCTGGTTCCTCCCGCCATCACCATTTCCTGTTCCCTGTCGTTCCCTTGCTCCACGTCCTCCTCCAGAGCCCCCTGAGTTTCCTTAGTTCCTTTGTCTGTTCACTTCTGTGTTATGTGGTTGTGTTATTCTGTTTCCTGTGTTTTCCTTGCCTGTTAGATTTGTTGTATTAAAGACTGTTTTTGCGGATCACCTTGGTCTTCTTGCACTTTGTACAGCCAGCCACCAGTGACACTAACATTTCATTATGGGTATTCTGTAGCCGTTAAATGTAAATTGTTTGTACACTTGTTACTGCTGTGAATTATGGGATTTAATAAGTCCACTTGATAACATCCACTATAGTTTCGGACACCACTACAAATGGCTATTCCCTCAAATACGGCCCTATTTAAGGGTATAGGGGGTGAATTTAGTAATCATGATGACCTTGATTAGCTTGTCCAGGTGTGTTTGATTAGGGTTGGAGCTAAACTTTTCAGGAAAGTGGATCTCAAGGGCCAGAGTTGGCCACCCCTGTTTTAAAGGGATCGTGCCTTCTCCTTTGCTGGCCCTAGACCAGTGTTTCTCAAACCTGTCCCGAGGGCCCACCACCACTGCACATTTTGCATGTATTCACTCAAGGACAATGAGTATTTAAATATTTAAGAAAGGAAAGAGTTAGCCTCTTTTTTTACAGTTTCAAGAACAATATATACCAAAACATACTTTTAAAAATTCTACTAACTCTTGCATAAACACTTACACAGCGCATCAAACAAACTGAAAAAGACTGACAGCAAATACATATTAAAACATTTATAAAACATATATTTATAACAATAACATTACACAACACTTGGAGCCGTTTTGTTTCGTCTGCACTCTAAAAAATATTTATTGAATTCAAAACAGGGGTCTGCTTGAATTCAATAAAAAAAAAGCTGGTAGAGCATGGTGACTGCATTGATTGGTTAGTTAATTGCAAACAATTAATCTAGAA
>NW_015650320.1:146381-148022 GCF_001515625.1 Sinocyclocheilus rhinocerous | reverse complement strand
CCTAACAGTCTACTCTGAGAGTTAGTAGACATGTAGTTGCAAATTAATGATAATTAGTTGACATGTAGTTGACATGTAATTACAAAGTTACTTATAGTTAATATAATGTCTAAAGTGGACTATCGAAATAAAGTGTAACCCAATCTCTTTGACTTTTGTCTTAAACAAGTTAATCACAAAGTAAACACACACTAGCATGTTCTTACTGTACATGAAATAGTGCACTTTGAAAGGATGTATGCACTTAATATACCAGAATAATCAAATAATCAGGAGAAAATTTGACAAGACAGGTACAGTTGTGCTCAAAATTGTTCATACCCTTGATAAATATGATCAAAGAAAGGATCACAGCTGGAGAACTGCAGAAAATAGTTGAGTCTTGGGGTCAGAAAGCCTCAAAAAAAAAAAAGTTGCTTGGGAGGGTTTCAAGAAAAAACTAGAAAAGAAAACGCTCTCCTCTGGGTATGATTAATTGTGACCAATGTGTATTAGAGAAAAACATTTATTTGGCATGATTGGCATGGTAATGTACATGACAATGTTAATGTATTTGGTTAATGTATTCGGAATAGATCTGCTATGCTGATGCTGCGGCAGAGCAAGTACCGAGACTTGCTACTGCCAATACATCCACAACATGCTGCTGTGATCATGTAAGAAATATTGTTGCTGCAAATATAACATACATTAAATAACCCCATAGCATACATGAATCACCTCGTAGCAGATCTATACAGGTGGAGCTGGGGAGAACAGCAGAATATGAACGCAATGCACAAAGTCTCTCGTTAAGCGTTTTCCTCCTGTGCAAGTGTGAGGCTGCAGCCAGACCCTTCTCAGCTGCACTTGTTAGGCAAGCACTAGTCATATATTTGAATGTTGAGCAGCGAGCTCATTGGCTACCGATACAGAAGAGAACCAATCAGCTGTGCCGTGTGATAATGATGTCATTAGGTCAGATTGAGTCACTATCGGACTGCGCAATCTAGAGTTTCATGCCAGAACTCTTTATTTCTGTCATGACAACTCTCGGAAGGATTGGCATGGTAATGTACATGACAATGTTAATGTATTTGGTCTTGGTGGAATAGATCTGCTACGCTGATGCTGCTGTTGCTGCTGCTGCTGTTGCGGTTGTTCTGAAGCAAGCTGCCTCTGCAACGGCAAGCACTAGTCATATATTTGAATGTTGAGCAGCGAGCTCATTGGCTACCGATACAGGAGAGAACCAATCAGCTGTGCCATGTGATAATGATGTCATTAGGTCAGATTGAGTTAGACCTATCGAACTGCACCATCTAGAGTTTCATGTCAGAACTCTGTATATTTTAGTAATTTTTTAAAATAAAATATCTAAAGGATTGATGATACAGATTAATTTTCACAGCCTTCTTTGATCATGTTTACCAAGGGTATGAATAATTCTGAGCACAACTGTAAGTGACGTTTCTCAGGCGTGGCTCATCAGAGAGCCGAGAGTTCATGTGCCACCAACCCTTATGCCCCCGTGTGGTTGAATCAGTATATGACTAAGAAAAAAAAAGCCAGTTATATCAACTTGGATGGTGTGACATTTAACTTTAAAGGGGTCATATGATGCTGCAAAAAAGAACATTATTTTGTGTATTTGGTGTAATG
>NW_015650320.1:138772-140810 GCF_001515625.1 Sinocyclocheilus rhinocerous | reverse complement strand
TGGGGGCGTGTTAGAATGAGCCGTTTTAGGTAGGCGTGGTTGACTCTTAACTTTTATAAAGAATATCTCTTTGGATTTGAGACTTTAGTCTTTGCAACTTTACAGATCTTCTTTATGCACCAAGAGCTTGTAACACTCCAAAGAGAAAGGAAAAATGTAAATCACATCATATGACCCCTTTAATTATAACAACTCAATACATTGTACTGTTTATTTTAGGGTGACCATACGTGCCATTTTTCCCGGACGCATCCTGGCCAGGATTTCTATATTGCTTTGATTCAAAGTACCTCGAGAGCGTTTCGAAAACATAAGGAACCGATGTCATACACCGATCGGTCTGCACACACAAACAAAGCCAAACCCTAAATATTTTAGGCAATATAGAAATCCTGGCCAGGATGCTCGAGAGCGTTTCGAAAACATAAGGAACCGATGTCATACACCGATCCGGTCTGCACACGCAAACAAAGCCAAACCCTAAATATTTTAGGCAATATAGAAATCCTGGCCAGGATGCGTCCGGGAAAAATGGCACGTATGGTCACCCTAGTTTATTTTATTTAGTAGTAATGTTTCTTTTTCTTCCTCTTCTTCATATTATTCATTATTTCTATTTAATTTATTGTTTTATTTCCCCATGTACAGAACTAGAACTCATAAGTTTTTCTCTCTTCCACTCTCTTTCGTCTTTCCTCAATATCTCATTCATCTCTTCGGTGTTCTGTAGTATCTCACTGTGTGTGTATCTGTCCACATCTATTCCCTTTGTCTTCATTCTCTTTTTCTATCTCTGTTTTGTTTTTTGTTTTTCTACACATCCGTCTTTCTCCTTCACTCCTTATTTCTCTAGCCACCATTCTCACCTCTGACATAATGAAAGCTGAGTGTATGATCACAGTGATTGGTGTAGCTGCCTGTAAATTGATTTTAAAACCGCATTTGCTTAATGACTGAGTGTAAAGAGGATTAAATGTGTGATTCTTGTCTCTCTTTGAAATTAACTCTCTTTCTCCCACCACACTCTCCTGTCTGTTTGTTGGGACTGTGCTTCTTCTCTATGGGTTTTTTGTTTGCTTTTTGTTTATTTTGGAATGAATAAAAGTTCTAAAACGGGTCAGTCATTAAGTATGTCTACATATAAACAAGCTATAGTTTTGTTTGTGTGTGTGTGTGTGTGTGTGTGTGTGTGTGTGTGTGTGTGTGGTAAAGCTACAGTCTAAATCTCTCTAAGCATACAAAACACAAAACCAACAAAATGATGCACAAAAGTCCGCCAAGCTATAAAGATGAGGAAAACACCATAGTGTAATCTGTGCCAGTTAAAATCACTTAAAAAGACCGTTAAGCACCTACTTCATCGGTTCTAGAAACAAGACAGTCTTGACCAGTGTTGGGGGTAACGCATTACAAGTAACGCGAGTTACGTAATCAGATTACTTTTTCCAAGTAACTAGTAAAGTAACGCATTACTTTTTTATTTACAAGAGAATATCTGAGTTACTTTTTGAAATAAGTAACGCAAGTTACTTTTTTTTCCTCCAATTTATTGATTGACAGCTCTCCTGTCCCCATGTTGAGAGAAATCAGAAGATGTTACTGTAGTTCTAAAATAAATGTGAATATGCATTAATTCATCTCACTCACAAAAAAACACAGATTCAGTATTCCTCAAAATGAATAAAAATAATGCAACTTAGAATATGACGCAAACCTGCAATAAGTAAATATTAAACAACACAAATATCCTTTATGTATTTAATCCCATTCTATTAACCAATGTCTTTGCTTCTGACCTTCGATGATCCAGTTCAACCGTACTAATAAGCAAAAATTACTCTAGACAAAAATTTGTGTGGTTTTTTTATTGCTGAAGTGTGTTTAAATTTCTTCTTCTGCATTCTACTGTACGGACATAAATTTACTTTCCCTTCAGCCTGAGGCTTATTCATTTCACTTTTGGTGTGAAAAGGCTTTTATATTTGCCAAAAATATAACTTTTTATATTAAAAGCAAACAAGCAAGCCCAGCCCAGATT
>NW_015650320.1:130187-138673 GCF_001515625.1 Sinocyclocheilus rhinocerous | reverse complement strand
AGAAAGTATTATAATGTTTGCCTTTCTATTACTAATAATATAAAAGCAATCGTTATAATACTTTTTGTATACATTTTAATTCCTTTGTTTAACCGTTCTATCTGATTATTAGACAGACTTCTATCCGTATTTAGACAGAACTGTTAATGACAATGGCGAACAATAGGGAGAATGTGAGCACTGTGTGCCCAGGCGCTGCCGTTCTCAGCGCCGTCAAAATAAAAGCCCCGCCTCGAACGCATCGGCCAAACAGGAAAACTTATCGGCCGATGCCGATATTTAAAAAATGCCAAATATCGTCAAGGCGATATATCGGTCGACCACTACTGTGCGGACGTAAATTTACTTTCCTTTCAGCCTGAGGCTTATTCATTTCACTTTTGGTGTGAAAAGGTTTTTATATTTGCCAAAAATATAACTTTTTTATTTTAAAAACAAACAAGCAAGCCCTGTCCAGATTTAAAAAGTAACGCAAAAGTAACGCAACACATTACTTTCCATAAAAAGTAACTAAGTAACGTAATTAGTTACTTTTTTATGGAGTAACGCAATATTGTAATGCATTACTTTTAAAAGTAACTTTCCCCAACACTGGTCTTGACATTACTAAAGATTTAGCATGAGCATTAACCGAGACATCTAATATCCTTCATATCTCGCTGCTGAAGAGCTCTTTGGCTCTCATTTACACCACAATAAATCAAAATAACACAGCTGTTTACATTTATGCCTCAACAGAAAGAGCAGCTCAGCTTGTTGGTAGATGATATCTCAAAACAACAGT
Organism: Sinocyclocheilus rhinocerous; assembly: GCF_001515625.1. NCBI lineage: Eukaryota > Metazoa > Chordata > Actinopteri > Cypriniformes > Cyprinidae > Sinocyclocheilus > Sinocyclocheilus rhinocerous. The sequence continues at coordinate 137,889 of NW_015650320.1, read as the reverse complement.
TGTGCATTAAACAAAAAACAGGACTTTGAGATTAGCTGAATGTAGTTATGAACTGAATTAATTTATACTAGAGGATAATTTACTCAATAGTTTAAGATTATGTTGGGAAAAAGAATCTCATTTGTTTGGGCAGTCCCTTGACAGCTCTTTCTAGTAACATCAAAACACTTTAACAACATTTGTTTCAGATGATCTAAGTGATGACAATGAGAAAAACACATTTTTTCAACAGAGGGAAGGAGAAGCACTTTACGAATTTCAAAATATAATAATTGCCCTCTCAAAAAATGGAGGCTGTAACCCATGGCAACCCAATGCTGCTGCGTTGCAAGCGTTTCAAACCATTGTCTGCCAGAACAGAGCTGGATTCTACCTGACAACTGCTACCACAGCACCTCTCAGAACCAGGAGAGAACGGGATTGTTATAACAGAACCACCACTGCAATTTCAGCCACACCGCCACACAATGCTGTGACACCATAAACAATGTTACAAGACCCAATACATTTAAAAAATAAACAGGAGCACACCAAAACTGACATGGTTTCCAAAAATAAGACTTTTTTTTTTCATATCATCCTGTGAGCACTGTTTGAATTACAACAGAGAGAAAAAAATGTGCAAAAACACAGATGTCCACAAATAAAGCAAACAAAATCATAACACGACTAAAATTCATTCTGCATTTAAACCACTTCAAGTTTTTCAAGGTATAGTGTATTGTCTTCTTGTGTTATTTTGTTATGTAATGCATGACGATGAGCAATACTGATGTAGCCTTCAATTCAGTCTCATGGAGAAGAGAAATGCTGAAAAGTAAAGAAAAATGGAACAAGATAGAAAAAATGATGTTTGCAGTTTATGATATTACAACTGAACATCAGTGCGTGGCTTATCAGTTAAGCTCAATATAGTACATTTGCAGTTGAGTCTAATATCCACAGCAGCACTTGTAAAGCTTAACCTGTTTTCTGCATTTATTTATACAACAGTTAGGTTTTCATATTTGATTGGCTGAGTGCCATTTTAAGAGTTCTGATATATTGTAACTGTTCAGACTTTTCACTGTTTGTGTCGTTACACTTGTCTATGTTTGTTCCAGACAGACAAGTGTGTTAGTGGTGGGAATTTTACAGTGACTCTTTCTGCACATCACATCATTACACCAGTAGGTGGCGACAAGTGAGTCATTGAATTATTCACTCAACCAAGTCATTCAAAAACCGATTTTGTGTTGCTCCGAGATGTTCTGCTTGATTCTGTTTTGACATTGTTTTAAATTTTCTAAATAAAAGAAAAAAGAAAAGGTAACTGGAAATATTGTGACTAAATATAAGCTGCTAAATATGAACTTCTTGTTTATTAAACTTTGAATAAAATAAATATCATACTCGCATATCATGCTGTTGGACTAAATATCAGTATACGGCAAGGTTGTCATTCAAAAACCGATTTTGTGTTGCTCCGAGATGTTCTGCTTGATTCTGTTTTGACATTGTTTTAAATTTTCTAAATAAAAGAAAAAAGAAAAGGTAACTGGAAATATTGTGACTAAATATAAGCTGCTAAATATGAACTTCTTGTTTATTAAACTTTGAATAAAATAAATATCATACTCGCATATCATGCTGTTGGACTAAATATCAGTATACAGCAAGGTTACCACTTTTGGTTACCTGGCTGGAGTGAGATTTTGCACATATTTGTGGTTTAAAGATCCAAGAATTAATTTGTAATATTATCATAATACTGCAAATTACGCAAATACTTCAGTGTAATATTGTGCATTCTATTAAATTTTAAAAACTTTTAATGTAAAGCTGTTTCAAGTTTGTTCCAACTGCAGTTTGCCTTTCACTACTGTAAGTGACATTAGGTTCTTCATGCTGCAGCGAACATATCCAACTAATTGACAATTAAATTATGACCTGTCGTTGACACTGCAAAATTCACCAGCTAAATATAAAATTTACCTGCATTTGTGCTTGGCAGAAGTTACATTTGCTTAACATTGCTTATTTCATTCACTGTTGTTCATCTTTTCCTTTTAAAGTCATTCAATGCACTTAAAAATGTATATTTTAAAATATGTTTTTAGTCTTATGTGTGGGAGAGAGACTAGTGCACTGAGATTGGCATCACTTGTGTCACAGTGACAGTTTGACCTTCTCTAGCCGTAAACAATCCTAACAGACAATGATCCACAGCACACCAATGCATCACAAGCACTGCTCATTAATGACAGCTCTGTGGAGCACAGGTCACGGGGAACACTCAGTGTTCACTTTATCTAATGGTGTGCCATTCATTATTTACTGAAGTCCTAGGTGCACTTCTACAAATAACATCTGTGCACAAAAGCTCTTTTCTAAAACACTGTTAGCAGTGCTGCAAAGGCATTTAGAGCATGAATGAGAAAAATCTCTGGAAAACCTCTTATTTTTCCCTCAATCTCACTGTGAAAAAATGAAAACAATAATTTTATAACAAAAATTATAACAATCAAATTTTTTTTGTTTTGTTATGAAATCAAATGCATTTACTGGTTTTCTGTGTGCTACTGTACATTCAGATCATACGTGTGTCACTAAAGAGGCCAGATACGGATTAAAGGACAGTGATTCAGGATTCAAGTGCAAATGCAAGCAAACTGTGTATCTAAGAGTTATTGAAATCCCTCAGCACTGTTATAATCCTCAGGAAATGCTGAACCAAGCAGCTTCATCTGCTAAAGAACAATGGTGGCAAAAACAATTTTATACTTAACAGTATTTTTTTTTTCTTTACAGTAACAAGCTGAATGTGTATGTCTATGGGACTGACTCCTTTTGTTGGATATGAATACGGAGGATATATATAAAGCTACTGGACACTCTTTTATGTTCTGTCCGCATCCTTCGTTTCCATGGAGACAAGGCCAGATTCATCCTCTGCCACAACCCCCACCTTTAGCTAGGCTTGATGAACACTGGATTAATTGCCAATTACCCACCGTGTTTTTTTATCCCCAACTGCATGAAATAATTATGCCTCATTTCCCTTCCATGAATTTTTATGGTTATGACGCATTTTAGATGACCTCTTACAGGGCAAAGGGAACAAATGCAGTCATTCCAGCAGAACAACCCCAGATTTAATGGCAGATTTCAGTGCAGTCAATTAACCACAACTAAAAACAGAAAAGCCCCTTCCTCAGCACTGATCTCCCTGTCACGCTGAGACTTAGCTCTGCTGGGCTCCACGGTGGAAATCTCTTATCATTATAAAGAACCTAAACAGAATTAATGACAGCTGAAAGACTGTATTTAAATGCTTTTCATTCAAACACATCCTGTTTGTGGTGAGAGGGCAGAACAAGGACAGATGGAAAAGGAAAGAGAAAGGACAGTGTTCTGTGCCAGAGGTGCTTGAAGTTCAGCTGCAGATACGGAGTGTATCAGGACAGACTGAGTGATCTTACTCTCCTGGAAATGTCACACTGCATTCATCCACACTAGTAGAAGAATTGCCATCTAGCTCAAGTCACTTTATTTATTCTTGTGTTGTTTATTTGTTCTTGCACGCTTGGCTCCTTCGGTGAAACCATCTCTCATTCATTTTCTTGTATACCTGCATAGAGTAAGTGCTGAATGTCAATAAAGTATGTAATATCTGCACCGTTTCTTCACCAGGCAATTGGGAATAGTAATGTAAAGCTTTATCCAAGTGTTTTCTAGTTTGCTTTTTTCCAACAGGTAGGCCCAGATAACTTACTTATAGTTGTCTCTGCAAATTAGTAGAATATTAAAGCAATAAGCCCCAAGAAGCTGTGGTTTACAGTGAATTTAGAACAGCTAAGCGGCGTTGTAAAAAAATAAATAAATAAACCAAACCCTTAGCTGTTCTAAATTCACACTAAACCACAGCTTCTTGGGGCTTATTGCTTTTATCAAATGGTTACCACACAATACATATATTAAAGGCAAAATATGTGTATTATTATTATGTTACTTTTTTAAAGTTAAATGAGTTTGAGTTTATTTGACACAAAAAGTAGCAATATAACTGCATTACACTCTTTTGTCAAGGATAGCACAATAAAGTTGCATTAACTTATTTCCATTGTGGTCCTTGATTTTAAAGCATCTTACTAGTGATGACGGTTCATTTGGCATGCATCTCCACACTTACTACATACAATCAAGTTCAAAATGACATAAAATTAAAATAAAAACATTGACAAAATACTAATCCATTTCTATGAAGACATCCTATCTAAAAACAAACTCTTCACTCTTCTATAACCATCACAATTTGTTAAAACCTTACTAAGGCAGCTTATTCCACTCCATTGCTCCTGAATATTTAAACAACCTTTGACCATACAAAGTCTTACACATAAATTAAGATCCATAATACTCTGTCTGGTAAAATGTCCATGCCTTACATTAACCCGTGAAAAGAAGTTCAAATACACTGAGGCTCTATTATTAATAATTTACCATTTTTAGTTGTCGGAATACTAATCTTTTGACAGGTAACCAACTGAAGGTACCGAAAGTGTATATTTTCCATATGACTAAAACAGTGTAATCCTAAAACTAATCTCATCAATTTATTTTCTGACTTTTGCAACTTTACCATCCATGTACTAGATAAATCGGTCATCCATGAACAACACGCATACTTAAAATGACATTGAACTAGGCATGTGGCCTACCTTTACACTTTATCTGTCTAACAAAAATAGCATATCTAGCTATAAATTTGATTCTAGCATCAGCTTGTCCCAAAACTTTCCAGGCTATACTTACACCACACAAATTATTATCCAGAACACAACCAAGATAATTGAGAGATTATCTTGTTCTATTAACTAATACATACCCATCAACTTTGACTGTTAAATCATCTACCTTTCGTAAGATAAATTTAGACCCAAAAAGAATAGATTCTCTTTTACCTAAATGCAATAAAAGCTTATTTTCAGACAGCCAATCCTTCACCTTAATAAGCTAACTTTTCCTGAATTTTATTAGTCTCCTAATCTGAAACTACAGTAATAAAACAGCATCATCGGCATATAAAAACATATTACACTCATACACAGCTTTAGCAAATAGCAAATTACTTTTGCTATCCTCATATCAGCTGGTACTATACCTTTCTCCAATGAAAGATTCACAATATCAATAAATGTCATCCTTATGGTAGAAAAAAAATTGTCCCTGACAGTGTCAGTAAACGACAATAGAATGTTCTTGTAACATGCTTAAGGAGCTCAAATAAAAAAATTAAAATAAATAAAAACAGATAATGCAACTGTTCTCATGCGCTGTGTTATTTAGTAATTTTTAAAATAATATCTAATATTTCCTCGCGCACATACATCTGCTTATCGCTCAGAGTACTCTTGTGGTGTGTGCACACTCGACATCACGTGGTGTCAGGTGTCGTGACAAGCTACAGCCAGTGAGAAAGCAAGGCATGGGTTGAGGTCAGTGGAAGAAAAACAGCAACATGGCTTTAAGAAAAATTTGGACACAAGAAATGGAGTGAAATTTTTCAGAACAGATCATCGCGCAAACAGTTTGCAGCACTGTTAGGGTTCCCGACTTCCATTTTCAAATAAACAACTGTTTCGCGGCATTCCCGTTCCATTTCTCGCTTGTGTTTTCATGACAAAACGCGGTTTGGGGACAGGGGGCCCGTTTCAATAAGGAGGTTCAACCAACTCTGAGTTGACTTAGCCTGAGATGGGTAACTCGGTTTTCGAATTGTTTTCGGGCTCAGAACAGCTGAATTGAGTTAGATCAATCAACTCATAAGTAGGTTGACTCTGAGTTTAGTATGTGCACCACGACTATGAAAAGCCATGATCAATGGAGTTCCGAAATTATGATTCACCTGAGAAAAAGATGTCCGCATACGTAACTTTGCTTATTAATGTTGAAAACAGTTGTGCTGCTTAATATTTGTGTGTGAATCGTGAACTTTTTTCAGGATTATTTTAAAATGCAAAGTTTAAAAAGTTAAAAAAAAAAATTTTTTAAATTCAAAAATCTTTTGTAACATTATAAAAGTCTTTACTGTCACTTTTGATCAATTTAATGCATCCTTGCTATTAATGTCTTCGCAAATAAAAAATTCCTCTTAGTGACCCTAACCTTTTGAACCATAGTGTACACAAAAATATTGTGCAGCACAACTATTTTCAACATTGATAATAATCAGAAATGTTTCTTGAGCAGCAAATCAGCATATTAGAATGATTTCTGAAGATCATGTGACACTGAAGACTGGAGTAATGATGCTGAAAATTCAGCTTTGATCACAGGAATCAATTACATTTTACAATATACTCCAAACTTTTGACCAACAATGTACATTATTACATTTAAATGAAAACACACCATTTTATTAACAGTGCACACGTTCTCAAATAACTTACATTCTGATGATTACTTACTTCTCTCACTGCTGCCTCCTTCAGTCGTTCCCAGACTTCCTCATTTTTCACCTTTTCCTTGAATCTAGTGTCCATTATAGTGACCTCCTCAAAACAACACCATAATATCATCATCCTACACAAAAATAAAGAAATAAAAATAATTAAACAATTAATTTTATAGACAATTTGGATAGGTCACCCCGGACTGTCTATGGTGGCAACAAACTGTGAATTTTCCTTTTGAAATCTTAAGTAGTTCTCCAGCTTCTAAAGGAAAGGCAGAATCTGAGGCCGTATTCACAGAAAAAAAAAGTTTTACTGCTAGATGTCCTAGCTAGAAGATTTAGCTTAAAACCTATTCACAAAACTCTGAAGAGTCTACAATAACTAAAAGAGGTTTGAGTCAATGCATAGACTTTTTTTCTTTGTTAAGTTCCCACACTGAGCATGGGTTGGAGCTCTTAAAGTGCACCATACAGACAAATTTAACTTTAAAATGTACAAAATTTTCTTACGTGAGGCATGTCCCCAGATCCCCCAGACAGACCAAGGTCCAGCCACCATAGTCTAAAAAAATAATAATAATTCAAAATCATGTGTGATGTGATGTGGTTGTGTATGATTAATAAACAGGGGAGATCCTTTACACTGGTCAAAAATTTGGGCCGACACCAATATTTTTTAAACATGTTTAAAAATGACCAGGAGTACAGGAGGTGCTCATAAAGGCTGTGGTTTACAGTCGTGGTACTGGGGACCCACAGCACTGCACATTTTGTATGTCTTTCTTGTTAAACACACCTGATTCAGATCATCAGCTCCTTAGGAAAGAGCTCCATTAACGTTCGCTTTGTAAACACTGGGTCGGTACTTCCGCCTATGTCACGCGTGACATTTCCAACATGACTACGTAATGCGTGAAGTCTGTAACGCTGAGGAACAAAACACCATGTTACTCAAAGACGCAGCGGTTGTGCTGTTTATTCTATTTTCTTTTTGAGGAGCAAAATGGAACTTTGTGTCTGAAAGTTACTCAGTAATGTCTTGTTTATTGTACATTTGAGATCAGGCAGATATTCGGGAAAAAAAGCATCTTGTTTGTGTACCAAGCTCTGAATCATATGTGTAATCAGTCGAATCGATGGGCGAGTCGTCAGAGGCGGGTGACGTCATGACCAGGAAGCCTTAAAAGCACATGAGGTGCAGCCGGCGTTAGCTTTCTGTCATTCAGCAAAGCTCTCTGTGTGTGTCGGTCACGATCTATGTTCTGT
>NW_015650320.1:121626-130064 GCF_001515625.1 Sinocyclocheilus rhinocerous | reverse complement strand
GAGAGCGGCGGGCTCGGCTCTTCTCCTATCTTCCTCCGAGGAGGTTGATGTGGAAAGCGTCGAGGATTCGCCCCCTCAATCCCCACAATATGAGGAGCTATTGGAGGTAGTTACTCGTGCGGTTGCCAAGCTGAACATTGAGTGGTCCGCAGAGAAACAGGCTGAGCCGCAGAAAAGCAATCTCGATGAACGCTTTCTGCATGCTAAGTCGCTACCTCCACGCCGGAGCCTGCCGTTCTTTACCGATCTCCACACCGAGGTGTCGAGATCGTGGAGGAAACCATTCTCGGCCCGCTTATTCGTCCCCGCCTCTGATTACTATGGAAATGTGGCGGGGTTGAGTGAATGCGGTTACAGAGCGATGCCCCGGGTAGAGCAGACGCTTGCAAGCTATCTGTCACCCTGCGCGGCATCGTCTCTGAAGGCTCCGGTCTTGCCCTCCAAGCCGCTGCGAACCACTTCAGCGCTGGTGGGCAAGGGGTACTCGGCAGCAGGTCAGGCTGGTGCGTGTCTGCACACTATGTCAGTGTTACAACTTCATGGTGCGGAGACCGCCTGCTTGACCCAGTTAACTGCCCGATTGGTACAGTGCTGGAGTTCTTGCAGGCCCGTTTCTCTGCGGGGTTAACCCACTCCACCCTGAAGGTCTACGTGACGGCTATAGCGGCCTACCACGCCCCTCTTTATGGTCACCCAGTGGGCAAGGACCCCCTGGTTACACGTTTCCTCCATGGTGTGATGAGGCTGAGGCCTCAGGTACGATCTCGTGTCCCTCCTTGGGACCTCGCTGTGGTGTTAGAAGCTCTCTGTAGGCCTCCCTTAATGCATTAAATGGCTAATTTTTTTTTTTTTTTTTATCATTTTGATTACATTTCTGCCCCACTATGTCTGACGGCAGTGAGATGGGAGAGAGTGCTCAAAACTCTTCAGATCACATAATTCAGTGGAACATTAACTCATTCCTCGCCAAACACAGAATTGTCCGTGTTTTCACTATTATACGCTCGGGGGCGCTATTACACATCTCCTGAATGAGTCCACAATCTCCCGATCAAAAACACAGACCAGGAAGATGCAGAAACGAGCGATCTCATATGTAAGCAGATTCATATGAAAAATAATGCGATCATCAACAATAAACAGCATATAAATGAAAACTGCCTAATGTTACCGAGTGAAATGTCAATCCCGGAAGTGGCAAAGGACTGTGAAGCTTTGGGGGTGTTGATGGAAGCGATCTACTGCATTTATGCTTTGATCATCGAACTGAATATGATCCAGATGTAGTCTTTGATAAAAAAAAAAATTCTCAGCTTTTTGATCAAAATGTTACTTTTTTGAAAACTTATCTTACCTGGCGGTGGCTGGCAACTTTTTTCTAAAATGCTGGCAGGGAAAAAGTTAATATAATATATAGAATCATCCTCTGTAAAGAAGTGCATGAACATATGAAAATGTATTATTATCTTTCTAAATGTGTGCTCATTTGGGCTAAAGACTTAATGGAGCTGTTTAAAGTAGCCATGACGACAAATTAATCAGTGTATGATTCAATACTTGTGTCCTTTTATGTGAAATAATCATAAATACCAGTTTATGCTGTTTGATTATGGCCTTGAAGGTCATAGTTGGAAGCTGTTAGACCCGGCTGGCCCGTTTAGCCCTTGCGTGTGCTGTGGAAATGCAGTTAATAATTTCTGTCTGGCATAACTGAACAAATCAAACAAACGTAAACAGGCAAAGGTGGGGCCCCCTACAAGGCAGGGCCCATGGGCTGCAGCCCAGTCAAGCCCAATGGTAAGTCTGGCCTTGACTGTACCTGAAACAGTAAACTATCCGCTAACTATCCGCTTTATACATTTATTTTAATGGAGGTTCATGAACGCATAATATTCCACTATCAGCGCAGCTATATTCATTGGTGGCGGAACCTTTAGGACTTTTAATAAATAAGGAAAAAGGAATAAAATGAATAAAAATGGAAGAGCAAGGGGAACTTAAGAAAATCTTTCAATACGCTGATGATACGACAATTGTGGTGGAAGATATGGAAAGCGTTAAAAAAGTAATGGAAAAAATGCAATTTTATTGTGATGGGTCTGGTGCAAAAATCAATGAAGAAAAAACAGTGTATATGAAATTTGGAGGGGCGGAGGCTTTAACAGAGGTTTTTAAGTTTATGGAGGGGCAGGAAATGAAGATTTTAGGGGTGGTTTTAGCAAAGAACGAAAAAGTGGCAGTAGATAATATGTGGGAAGGGATAGTGGGTGGAATGGAGAGAAGATTTATTTTCTGGAGGAGCAGGTTTTTAAGTTTGAAGGGGAACATTTTTATTGTAAATATGTTAATGTTGTCTAAAATGTGGTATGTTTTACATGTGATGCCATTGCCAAACTGGGTCTTAAAAAGGATAAAGAAATGTGTTCTAGAGTTTTTATGGGATAAAAAGCCTTCGAGGATTGCTTATCTAACGTTAATAGGGCAGCTGGATGAGGGAGGGATGGGTTTAGTGGATGTAGAACAAAAAATGAAAAGTATGAGGGTGAAAGTTGTAAGAAAATATTTGGATGGGACATACAAAGCCGAATGGAAGAAATTAATGGGTTTTTATCTAAGTAAATGTGGCAATTTTAAATTGGGGGATAGCATTTTATGGATATTAGATGTGGATCTGGAAAGTTTTAATTATTTTATAAGTGGTTTTTACTGAAATGAGACTGTGTGCAATGCAAAAGGAAACAAATGCCCAGTGCAAAGTATGTAAAAAGGATGATGAAGGTATTCTACACTTGTTTTTATTTTGTGAAAAATTGACCCCTTTCTTTAAAGAACTAAAAGAGATAATTAATGCTTTAAGAGAGAACAACGGGGATTTGAACTAGGAGAAAAATTTTATGTTAGGAATGAACGAGAATAATGTAAATAAGAAACTTATTAATTTGTTTCTAATCCTGGCTAAAAAGGCAGTTTGGAAAATGAGAAATGTGGCTAAAAATAGGGATTTTATTTTAAATTTGTTGTTACTTTTTAAAGGGATGGTGGAAGATTATGTTCAAATATTGTATAATTATTTTACACTGGAAAACAAGGTGGGGAATTTTTAAAATTTTTTTACAAATGATGTTGTGTGTATTCTTAGACAAAAGCATATTACCATGCCTGATAATGATGGCTTCTAGTCTCCTTGTTTTTTATTGATTGTATGGACATGTAAAAATTATGATTTTATGTTTGGGAATTTAAATAAAATAAAAACGCATAATATTCATGTGTTTTCACATAATGATATAAACTGTGTGAGCACATATTTATAGACAGTTAAAGCTTTTGAAAAACATACTGAAGAATAAACTCTAGCTATACTCTGGTGTATTTCATTGTTAAAAACCTTTTGACCTTTTTGACATGATTTGTGATTTGAAACACTCTTGACAAAACATGGGAGAAATTTCATCAATATCCTCTGGCAGTTGAGTGTATCGGGGTGGGGAGAAATATCAATATTGTAGTTCACAATAGTATGTCAGTATTCTCAAGGTCAGAAACAATATTTTTTTTAGTTATATTTTTCACATAAAGATTTTTCATGGAGGGGATAGACCACCATTCAGAGTAAATCTGTGAGAAGGTCAAACATATTTTAGCATTCAGTTAATTCATTATTATATATATATTTAAACCAAAATCTGTCAGAGTATTATGTGTTAGACTTTGAAGAACCCTGCCCAATATAGTGACGTCAGTAATGGGAACTGAACAATGATGCACGTGTGTACGAGGACCTCTGTTCTTTAATTGTTTTCATTAATTAAACTAGTGAGAGACTCACCGCCTGCCTCCTTCCTTTGACATGGTGACAGAAGTGGCCAAGTGAGGAAAGAACCGCATACAAAAGAAAAATGCCATTAGCTGTGTCTCATTTCGAAGGCTGCGTCCTCTGGTGGTCGCATCCTCTGTAGGTCGCATCCTCTGAAGGATGTGTATACTGAGTGTCAACCCAGAATTAAACGAGACGGCCTTCGTAGGATGGGCGGAAAAGGAAACAGGAAGTATTACGTTTCTTTGCCAACATATTTATAGCGTCGTTGCACTCTCACGCTAGTTAAATGTACAATACCAGAGGGTTAAACAAATTAACAATTTCTCGCCTTGCTAGCAAAGTACCGTTCTCAACATTTAAAAATCACTAAACACTTGTAATCCTGCTTACCACATCTAACAACTGAGGTAATACAACTTAAAAAAGAAGAACTTGAAAATACTTACATTTAAAAACCACATCTTCGCTTGCATGTAACGTTACATCTGCCGGCGCCGCTATCTTTTCAAATAAACGACGGTTGTTTATGGCGATGCAGAGAATTGTGGGTTTTCTGTAGCAGCGAAGGATACACCTCGTGCATTCTCAGAATTCCTGTGAAAGAAGGTTACATTCGAAGGTCGCATTTGGAGTGTTCTACTTGCTTTTCTGAAATGAGACAGCCTCGATGACCTATGCAGCCTTCGAATGCGACCTCCGGAGGGCACAGCCTTCGAAATGAGACACTGCTATTGTTCAAACTGCCAGACAACTTTACATTCGACAAGCCAGGGGATTGGCTTTCATGGCGGCAGCGTTTTTTGCGATACAGAACAGCAACCAAGCTCCCGGAAGAGGTTGGGACAGTCCAAGTGAGTACGTTAATTTATGCGATGGGAAATGAGGTGGAAAATATTTACAAATCATTTGTGTTCAACCAAAGAGAGTGGCAAGATGATTTTGAGACTGTTTTGAAGAAATCCGATGACTATTTTGTACCACAGACCAACATCATACACGAGAGGGTGCAGTTTCACCAGTGAATTCAATGACCAGGGGAAAAAGCAGAGACCTTTATCCACGCACTGTATGAGTTGTCGGAAAAGTGTGACTTTGGCGCCAACAGAAACGAGAACATCGGAGACAGATTAGTTGTAGGAATAAGAGACAAAGACTTTTTAAAAAGGTTACAACTATTTAAAGACCTCGCACTGGATGTTGTGGTACAAATGGTAAGAAAAGCAGAGGAGGTTACTCACCAGGTCAGCCAGCAGGTCGAGCGCCCCAAGCGGCAGACTCGAGGATGTCGCTACAGGTCCAAGTACAATAGAGAGCACCAACCTGGGAATATAAAGAAATACAAGGATAAGTGTAGCCGATGCAGCAAAACAAAACATAGAGAGAGAGAAATGTCTAGTGTTAGGAGCAGAATACAGGAGATGTGATAAAAAAAAGGCCACCAGGAATGCATGTGCAAAATTAAATTAGTTCATGAAGTCATGAAGGAGGAAAGAGAAACAGACTAATTTTACCTTGGATCTGTACATCAGACTGGGAAAGGCAGTACAGAAACATGGACTGTCAATCTGACACTTGGAAACACACCAGTAATGTTTAAAATAGATATGGGAGCAGACGTAACAGTGATTAGTGAAAAGACATTCCAAAACCTGCGAACGAAACAAGAATTGAGCAAAGCCAAAGTTACTCAATAGTCCAGGAGGGCACCTAAATTGCATGGGACAGTTAAGAAAAAGCATAAGATATAAGGCAAAACCTTATGAACTCACTATATACATTGTAAAGGGGCCAACAATAAATAATCTCCTCAGGGGAAAAGCTGCTAAAGAAATGGGCCTGGTCAAACAAATAGAAGAGGTCAGCACAGCCATTGGGGATCACAGAATACTAAAGACTGAAGCAGTTAAGATACTACTCAAAGAAGGAGCAGAATAAAATGTACTGACTTCATTGTTTAGTTTTTTTGTCTGCCTGCTATGTTGTTTTACTCTGTTTTTTATTTAATATTTTCTCTACTTTGTTCAGCACTTTGGTCAGGTTTGCTGTGTTTAAATGTGCTATATAAATAAAATTTACTTACTTTACAAAACTGTATGCTGTTAATACTGCCCGTAGAGTCCCGTTGCCTTTTCTTCTAAAAGTGAAGGAAGAATTAGGAAGGATGGAAGCAAGCAGACTGATTGAGAAGGTCACCCAGCCAACAGATTGGTGCCTGTCATTAAACCCAATGGACAGGTGTGCATATGCGTGGATTTAAAGAAACTGAATGAAAATATCAAAAGAGAACGATTCATACTGCCGACGACAGACGAGATTCTCACGAAATTAACAGGTACAAAAGTGTTCACATTGCTAGATGCTGCAAGTGGCTTTTGGCAAATACCTTTGCACCCCGAGAGCAGCCGGTTAATGACTTTCATCACACCATTTGCTAAATATTGTTTTAAAAGTCTTCTTTTCTGTATCAGTATTGCTCCTGAGATTTTTCAGCGAAAAATTCAAGAGCTGCTGAAAGGCCTAGAAGGAGTTCAGGTGTACATGGATAATGTGATCGTATATGGAGCATCCATGCAGGAACACGACAGAAATGTGTAACGGAAAAAAATTTAACTAGCAGGCCTGAAATTAAACAAAGATAAATGTGTGTTCTGGCAAAATTAGCTGCATTTCCTGGGTCAGGTAGTCAATGAGAATGGAATCTGGGCAGACCCAGAGAAAGTCAAAGCCATCGTTGAACTCAAAGCCCCAAAGAATGTACACAAACTAAAGAGAGTGCTGGGGATGATTAATAATATGGGGAAATATATACATCATCTGACAACTCTCGGAGGACCACTATACAAACTCCTCTGAACAAAAACTGCGTGGACATGGGACTCAGCACAGGAGCAAGTACCATACCAGTAGTAATGGTTTAAGGGGGTACTCCTCCAACAACATTGTGGCAGTGGTCCCTTTGATAAACAGCAAAGATTTGGACAATGTGCCGATTAGATGCCAGAGACTTTTACTTAGACTAATGAGATTCAGCATGACAGCAGAGTGCGCTCCAGGTAAAACATTTGTAGTAGTGGACACTTTATCACAAAGCAGCACCATGGACAGCACCACTGAAGCAGACATAAGCTGCTATGTTAACATGAACTTGGGAAATGTCCCCGTATCACAAAGTAAAATAAATGCAATTCGCAAGGCAACACAACAAGATGAAAACTTGCAGAGAGTAAAATAATTAATCAGAACTGGATGGCCCAAACACTCCCGAGATGTACACCCCTCAATAAGAGATTTTCATGCCCTCAATAGCGAATTGTCGTAGACTGACGGCTTGCTCACTTGGGGAAACCGTATCATCATACCAGAATCCCTACAACAAGAAATTCTAGACGAATACATGAAGGACACCAGGGATGGACCAATGTCCCACTCTCCTTACTGACAGACCATGGCTGTGGCTGGGCGCGGATCTGTGTGAATACAAAGGCAAACATTATATTGTACTCTCTGATTATTATTCCAGGTATTTGGAAATCCTACACTTACCGAATGCCACAGCCTAACAAGTTGTCATCAAACTCAAAGCAACATTTGCACGATTTGGCATTCCCGAAGTGGTCGTTTCAGACAATGGCCCACAATTTGCGAGCGAAACTTTCCAGACATTCATGAGTTTGATTTTCAGCATGTTACTTCAAGCCTGCATCATCTGTCCAGCAACGGACAAGCAGATCGAGCTGTCCAGTCGGCAAAAACAATTCTACAGCAAAAAGGCCCAGTGCTAGCTGTCACGATATCTAGCTGGAGTGCCCATGAGCTCCTCTAGAGGGCACTATATCCCATACCTTTTCCACTCAACCCCGGACTCCATTTCCCAGATATACCAGAAACTCATTAGTGGACTACACCTGTTTCCAATCAGGAGGACTAATTAAGTTGCACCCTTTCACCCACTCATTGCTGTGTATTGTATATTCGTAACTGCATTCCTAGCCGTCCATTGTTCCTGTGTTTTCTTGTTTCCTTGCCTTGCCTTCGTGTTTTTTGACCCTGGACTGTTTTCCTGGTTTTTATGATTGTTTGCTGCTTGCCCTGACCATTGCCTTTTTTCGGATTACTCTTTTGTCTTTGCCTTGGATATTACTGTTTTACTGGTATTTTGACCCTGCCTGTCTGATTACGATTTCAATAAAGCCTGCATTTGGATTCTCAACCTCTGTTGTCACGCCTCCCATGTTAAAGAATTCACAGCCAAACCCGGATCCAGTTGCTTTATCGAGCGTCCCAGGCTTATTATGGACCCAAATATCAGGTCAGTTTGCCTCAGTCAGGTAACGCGTTCCCTCGAGGACCATATTCAAGATTTTCTGGACATTGCATATCTCTCTGATCTCCTGGACTATGCCCTGATTGATTTCTTCTGTTATGGACTTAATGAACCATTGAAGTCCATACTAATCCATGATGGTCCTCGAGGGTCACTAGTTGAATTTTTGGATTATGCCCTGCTGTTATGTGGTTCCTCCTTCACTGTCGGGGCTGTTGAGGAGGACATTTCCCCTAAATATTTTTTTTTGGGAGGGGGGGGGGGACCACACACCACACACCAAGCTCCGGTGGC
>NW_015650320.1:115578-121546 GCF_001515625.1 Sinocyclocheilus rhinocerous | reverse complement strand
ACCAAGCTCCGGTGGCTGCGGAGTTTGGCTCACCAAGGTCACCACCATGTCCAGTTATCATGGTCGCCACTCCTGTGTTCTCAGCACTCCCAAGTCCAGTGGCTGTCACACCAGAGCCTTGTCCCGTCACGGCTGTCAGCCCAGAGCCTTTCCACAAGATGGCCACCAGCCCAGAGCCTCTGCACAAGATGGCTGCCAACCCAGAGTCTCTCCACAAGATTGCCGCCGTTCCAGAGTCTCATCCCAACATGGCTGCCATTCCAGAGTCTCGCCCCATCATGGCCACCATTCCAGAGTCTCTTCACGTCATGTCGACCATACCCAGTGCCTCAAGGTCAATCCCAAGGATCCACTGCTGATGTCGTTGCGAGCAGCAGGCATACCAAGGGCCTCAGAACTAGTCATCACAGAGACTGTTCCCCCAGGCTCTGTATGTTTGGACTACTCACTGCTCTGTTACTCATCCTGAGCCTGCTCATGTCCACGAGTCCGTGCCAGAGCCTGCTCCAGTCCTCGAATCAGGTGGAGGTGGCGGCTTCTGCTGCAGAACCTCCAGAGGCGGTAGTGTCTGCCTTTGAACTCTCTGCCAGTCCAGCCACGGCCAAAGAGGCCGCCCGTGAACACTCTGATGGTCCTGTAATGGCCAAGGAGGCTGTCTCTGAACTCTCAGCCTGTCCTGTCGCGGCCATGGAGGTCATCTTCGAGCTCTTCGCCTGTTCAGCCACGGCCAAGGAGGCTGTTTATGAACTCTCTGACTGTTCAGCCATGGCAATGGAGGCCATTGTTAACCTCTCTGTGCTCTCTGTTCCAGTTCTGCTATATCTGCCTTAGTTGTCTCCCGCACCATCAGCTCCACTGAAGTGGCCCTCCGTTCCATCTGCTCCACCGTGGGGATCTTCAGGCCCATCTGCTTTGCTTCAGCTCCGCCCTGGTGGTCTTCTGCTCTGCCTGCTCCCTGCCCTGGCTTCCCGTTCCGCTGGCTCCACTTGGCACCCTGCTTTGCCGGCTCCGCCCTGGCATTCTGCTCCGCCTTGGCTTCCTGCTTCGACGACTCTGCCTGAGTCTCCAGATCCTCCACCTCCACACAGACCTGGCCCTCCATCCCTCCCCCTGATCCACATCCACTCCACCTCCCTCCTGGACTCATGCCTGTTCTCGGTTAGGAGCGTCTGTCACGATCTCTAGCTGGAGTGCCCATGAGCTCCTCTAGAGGGCACTCTATCCCATACCTTTACCACTCAACCCCGGATACCATTTCCCAGATATACAAGGAACTCATTAGTGGACTACACCTGTTTCCAATCAGGAGGACTATTTAAGTTGCACCCACTCATTGCTGTGTATTGTATGTTCGTAACTGCATTCCTTGCCATCCGTTGTTCCCGTGTTTACTTGTTTCCTTGCCTTGCCTTCGTGTTTTTTTACCCAGGACTGTTAACCTGGTTTTTATGATTGTTTGCTGCTTGCCCTGACCATTGCCTGTTTTCGGATTACTCTTGTCTTTGCCTTGGATATTACTGTTTTACTGGTATTTTGACCCTGCCTGTCTGACTACGATTTCAGTAAAGCTTGCATTTGGATCCTCAACCTCCGTTGTCACGCCTCCCACGTTACAGAAGTTTTGTTGAGTTACAGAACTACTCCACCTACAACTCATTCCATCAGAGGCCTGTACAGGCACCGAAACAACAGTGGACTCAGAAACAAAGACTGATGATGACACTGGACAAACAAATAACCCACTGCCTACTCAGAGTAGCAAAGGATTGAGAGTAACAAGGTCTGGTAGAGTGAGTAAAACAGTTCAGAAACTGAATTTGTAGCTGTATGTGTCCCAGATAGCATAAGGATTGTGATTAGTGGACTGTTCAAATGTCAATGTTAAGTGTTAATATGCTTATGGAGTAAATGTTAGTAAAACATTGAGAAGTTACAGTTCTGTTTATGCATACAGTTAAATCCTGCAAATTATAGAATGTTTAAATGTCTAAGGGAGGACAAGTTGAAATCGTAAAACAGCCTTGTATAAAGTTTACAGGATAATATGCTATGTTCATTATGTAATGTTTCTGATTTTAATTCTGTTGTTAAAGTGTTATGGCAAATTCATAAAATGGGGAGGTGTCAGAGTATTATGTGATAGACTTTGAAAAAACCCAGCCAATATAGTGATGTCAGTAATGGGAGCTGAACAATGATGCACGTGTGTAAGAGGACCTCTGTTCTTTAATTGTTTTTGGTAATTAAAATAGTGAGAGACTCACCGCCTGCCTTCTTTCTTTGACAAAATCCAAACTCAGAATTAAAAAAAAAAAGATCAAAATATATCTAATAAAGCTAATATCGTATTGACATGTTGCTGATTCCCATCCCTAATAGTTTTAACTACAACTGGGTATATTGTCATGATGTCACCTGCGTTCATCAATAACACAAAAGTTAGACTGCCACAGGATATCTATCTACACAGGACTTCTAATGTTTAGTCAAACTGCATGTTGTTGAGAATATTGTTTAAATCCAGAGGGCAGGTTAGCGGTAATTGTACATGCATGTGACAGAACTATCTTATATCTTGTAACTGACCTTTCCTGGCACTGCCATCTCCTTAAACTCCCATTATGCCCACAATATGTGAATGTTATAGGCATTGCAGACTATGGGGTCTAAAGGTTAAGGACAGACATTTATAAGACTGTAAATGGAGAAGAGACTTTAATGTCCTGTCTTTAGTTCATCCCTGGCAGGAGCAAACATATTCTAGTTATTAAATAATTAAACAAAAATATCTTCTGAGACCAAGGAGTGAAGATCTTGCTGATTATCATTGTCCAGTTAGCTCCTAGATGGCATAGCTATTCTTTTAAATATTTCATTATATACAGTAATTACAGATGTTTATGCTAGTGCCATAGCATCCCCCTCTGACCTTTGAAATGTTTCTCCTGCAAAAACTCAGTTACTCAAGAACGATATGTTGTGTAATTAACTGGAAGTAATTGTCTGATCAGCTAAATTCATTAAAACTAGTGTTTTTCTCACTCTCTCTTTCGTTGACAAGAGCACTTCTGCCAAGACAAACGCTCTGGTCTAATGAGGTGCTTTAATAAAGCAGGGTAGACAGCAGGAAAATACAGACTCATTATATTGTTGCGGTGTTCCCACTAAACAGCTGCTTTATTGAGTGACACAGATGCTTTTGTCTGTTTCTGCGTGCTGTTTAATGTCAGGTATTATCTGTATTCTGACTGGAATACTGTGTGTGCTGTATGTATGTATACTGTAAAAAATACTGTAACACTGGTAAAAAAAATCAATATCATCTTGTCTAAATGTGTTGTCTTAATAATAGATAATAAAATAAATAATACAGCTATTAATTAGCAGGTTATTATATGTAGCATTTTACATATTGGTTTTATCTGACTTTATTGCCACTATTGGCTATTTCACCTATATAACCTGTATCTATCTATATTTAGAGTTTAGTTTGCAATCCCTTTTTCTTTACAAGTTACAGCTGCAATTACATAAATATTTTGTAAATTTGTCAGAGTTTAAGTTTAACCTAACCTTGTAAAAACTAGCCAGTCTTCATGAATTTATTTGATGGGCCATTAAGGAGACATTAAATAAAATATTTATTGACTGGACATCAGACAGCACAGATGTGACGTGTGAGAAACAGAAGATGATAGAGACATAAGGGACTCAGGGTTTGGCTGGTTTGCCCTATTAGCCCCTGTTGGTAGATGCTGGAAGAGAGCTAGAATTTTACATTACATTGCTAATTAACATTAATTTACTTGTAAATCTGATATAATCACAGCACAGAAGATGAAAGTGACAGCCAGCTGTACATCTCGATATATGCAACAGTCATGATGACCTGATTTTCTGAACAATTTAAAACCATATTCGAGTTCTTATTTCTGATGATACAAACCCTGAGTGGATGTTTAAGTGTCTGTGAGTTCTAAGTAACATCAGACCATTCTAGGATAATGAGATATGCATTTGTCCTCCAAAACACTCTCACTGTAACCTCTAAACAAATATTTGTTGAAGAGCTGTCATCACGCTAAATAATGCTGTGATCCTATCCAACGCTGTTTCCATGACAACTCTTTCCAACAGCATCCCCACTATGGAGATATTGCAGTCTGGTCTGGTTAAATGCTTCATGAGAAGGTTAACACTGTTATGCATTTAGTGTTCAGTATACTGTAAAAATAAGCACAAAAGTAACAACTACGATATCCCTCAACACCACCCCCAATAGGTACATTTGCAAAATTATTCATTCTGTCCTTTTAACAGTCAATTCGGTAACACTTTATAATAACTTTCATTTATAAATCATTAACAAACATTATATAATGCTTAACGGATCATTAGTTAATATATATTCAGATAGCTAGAAATATGAGATAATGTTCTTGTTAATGTTTACTAATGAATTTACTAAACATTACCTAATGATTAACATGAGATTATTTAATGTAAATTGAAATGCTTAAAAATGTCTGTAAACTTTCAGTTCATATGATCTTCATTTGTTGGTCTTTGTTGTGTAGACCTCTATTTACACATCTACGACGACGTTCAACAGCACAAAACATGCCTAAACAGAGAGAGAGAGAGAGAGACTGCCTGAATGACTGAGCGCGTCCTCCATCAGGTTAAGTCATATTCATGAAAAAAAAATTTGCGGTGTCCTAAGAGTAATGTTGTCGTAATATCCTAATATCTTTTCAATGTTTAGGGGTAACGTACTCCCTCATGACTGGTGTCAGTGCTATACAGTGAAGCATCAGCTAGCTTCAGCTTTTCCCCCGTCGTTTATCCCAGCGTTTACCCCTCACGTCACTAGCTCCGGCCTTACGCCATAGCTCGTGACCGGAAGAGAAGAGGAGTCGTTTTGAGGGGGAGGGGAGGTTAACGTTTTTGATTAAAGATTATGAGGGCACATGAATTAAAAAAAAAAGTGCACGGATAAATTATTTATAATAAACACTACAGTATTCCATTAAAAAATAAGAATTTTCCATTTTGATTTCATGGTGACTTTAAGAATGTAATCAATATTCCACTCTGTGTCCTATTTACTGTGCTTAGTAACCCTTTTAATGTTATCTCCTGCACCCCAATCTCGCCTCAGCTTATTCTTCATTACCTGCCTCTGTGTTTCAAATCTCATACAAGTCATGATTATTATCTTCTCGACATCCCTCACACAACCTTGTCTGGTGCTTCCCTATCATCTTTAGTGTTTTATTCAGTGAACAGTGTCCCAACCTTAACCTAGTCATCACCGCATCTTCTCTCCTATTTCCAATTACCACCCTATCCTCTTTAACATTTCTTTGAATTTGGTATAAGTGCCTCCCTTTCTTCTCTCTGTCCCACCTCTCTTGCCACCTTTTATTGATTTTCTCCCAAATTATGCATTTAACCTCTGCTTTACTTAAATTTACCTGCATTTCTACATTCTCTTTTGTTAGTGCCCTTTTAGCCAGCCTATCTGCCATCTCATTACCCGTAATTCCAACATGTGCTGGGACCCACATAAATTTGATCTGACATCCCTTATGAATTATTCTTGTTTAATTGAAGCACTTCATACAGAATATCTTGCCGAGCTTTTGAATGAAGTGACCTTAAACTTGCCAAGACTGATAAAGAATCAGAGCATATCAAAACCTTTTCCTGCCCTACCTTTTCCACCCATTGAACAGCAATTAAAGGGGTCATATGATGCAATTTCAAGTTTTCCTTTCTCTTTGGAGTGTTACAAGCTGTTCATGAATAGATAAGATCCCTAAAGTCTCAAATCCAAAGAGATATTCTTTATCAAAGTTAAAACTTGTCACGCCTACCTAAAACGGCTCTTTCCAACACGCCCCACATGTCTACCTCCCTATGTGCGAAGATTTGCATAACGCCGCCCAAATGTTCACGCAAAGAA
>NW_015650320.1:113778-115009 GCF_001515625.1 Sinocyclocheilus rhinocerous | reverse complement strand
TCTCGTCGCTCCTGCTGGAGCATGCATCATCACAGTATGGTGAGGGGCGTAACATTTCCGTCACACGCTTGAGGTATTCGGCCAATCATAACGCACTGGACAGCTGGCCAATCAGAGCACACCTCGCTTTCAGACTGATGAACTTTGTAAAAATCATTCATTCTGTATGTATATAGATAGTATTTAATGATTATGAACATAAAAGCATTACAAAACAAATTAATAATATACCATCGATGAAACCACAAAGCTGACGCGGAGGTATGTATAATTACAATATAAAGTCATTTTGAGTGTTATTGCTATTAATATTATTTTCTAAAATAAGGTACATGTAATATAAAAGTACATATGTGACGATGTTTTTGCAACAGCTCCAAGTCTCACGCGCAGTGTAGCCTACGTCACTGTCCGAATCCGTTCACTTATTTCGTTCATTCCTTTCTGATATAGTGCACTCAACTGCCATACACTATATAGGGATTAGGGAATGAGTGAACGAGTGAGCGATTTCGGACACAGCACGGTCTTTTTGTTTACTTATAACAGCCAGGTGTGGCTTTACAGGAACAAGAAAGAGAAACCTGGTTTACAGATTTTCAGACACACCCATTTTACACACGTCACTCAAACAGAGGAATCACCTGAGTTCAGGGAAAGAGAAACTGAAGTGTGGTTGAGCTGTTGTGTGTTTGTGTCTCTGTATTCATGCAGTAAAATGGCAGAAGCCAGATTTTCTCAGGATGAGTTCTTGTGTCCAGTGTGTCTGGATCTCCTGAAGGATCCAGTGGCTATTCCCTGTGGACACAGTTACTGTAAGAGCTGTATTACAGACTGCTGGGATCAGGAGGATCAGAAGAGAGTCTACAGCTGCCCTCAGTGCAGACAGACCTTCAGTCCAAGACCTGCTTTAGCTAGAAACACCATGCTGGCTGAAGTGGTGGAGAAACTGAAGAAGACCAAACTTCCTGCTGACTGTTACGCTGGAGCTGGAGATGTGCAGTGTGACGTCTGTACTGGAAGAAAATACAAAGCCGTCAAGTCCTGTCTGGTGTGTCTGGAGTCTTACTGTCAAACTCATTTTGAGCGGCATGAGGAGTTTCATTCACGTAAGCCACACAAAGTGACTGAAGCCACTGGACGACTGCAGGAGATGATCTGCCAGAAACATGAGAAACACCTGGAAATGTACTGCATTACTGACCAACAATGCATTTGTGTGCTGTGTACG
>NW_015650320.1:100721-110016 GCF_001515625.1 Sinocyclocheilus rhinocerous | reverse complement strand
CTCAGGATGAGTTCTTGTGTCCAGTGTGTCTGGATCTCCTGAAGGATCCAGTGGCTATTCCCTGTGGACACAGTTACTGTAAGAGCTGTATTACAGACTGCTGGGATCAGGAGGATCAGAAGAGAGTCTACAGATGCCCTCAGTGCAAACAGACCTTCAGTCCAAGACCTGCTTTAGGGAAAAACAACATTCTGGCTGAAGTGGTGGAGAAACTGAAGAAGACCAAACTTCCTGCTGACTGTTACGCTGGAGCTGGAGATGTGCAGTGTGACGTCTGTACTGGAAGAAAATACAAAGCTGTCAAGTCCTGTCTGGTGTGTCTGAACTCTTACTGCCAGAATCATCTTGAACAACATGAGAGTTTCTTTAAAGGAAAGAGACACAATTTGACTGAAGCCACTGGACGACTGCAGGAGATGATCTGCCAGAAACATGAGAAGCTCCTTGAGGTTTTCTGTCGCACTGATCAGAAATGTATATGTGTGCTGTGTACGGTTATTGAACATAAAAACCATGACATTGTATCAGCTGCAGAACAGAGCACAGAGAAACAGGTATTTAAAACTAGATACTGATTAAATATTGCTGACTCTTAGCCCCGTTTCATATCTGTTTATATTGCAACCCATGTTAACAGCTAACAGCATTCACACTGTGTTCGTCAGCAGAAATGAACAGCAGCTTCAAGAAGAGTTTCACTAATGAGCCTGTTTGCTGAAAATGCATCGTAAACCTTTATCAACACAAGCTTTTGTAAAATAGGCTTTAAGCAACATAAAATAATGGAGTGAACTATTCACCTATTATTTGACAAAATACTTCCACCAGTTAAAATTTTAATGCAATGACAGATGACTTTCTATTCAGTAAATCTGACTGAATCCAGATGATTTCACTTGTTTATAGCTTCACTTTGGCTTGTGTAGATTCATCATCATTTGGATGTAAATCTGAAGCCCTTTCTCATGTAAATCAGTTTCACTTTTGAACCTACAGCCATTAGTTATCACTTCAGATAAGTAAACTTTAAACTGCCCCACCGTATCTTTACTGGATTAATCTGTTTGCATTGTAAGGCTAGAAGAACCTGAGATACGGAAAATACAAACACAGTGTATTAAAATACAATCATTTGTTTCCACATTTCACTGAGAGAAGATGCAGGAAAGCTTTTTTTCTCAACTATTATTCCTTCACATTTGTTCCTTCTTCCCCACCCATCCATCCTTTCATTCAGTTCACTCAGAATGGTCAATAGCGAAATATATGTTGTACATGAATGCAAGTGATATTCACAGTCATGTTATCATTTGAAATGTTTCAGTGTGACTGGTATAATGGTCTCATTCCCACAAGAAGTAAATAAAACAGAGTTTTGAGATATTTTTTTATTGTAGAGGGTGTGCCCTTTCCCAATGTCTTTCATCCAAATTACCATCTGTCCCCAAAAGGTGTAAACTCTCCACCTAGTTCGATGCGAATTCCAACTGATAGTTCTTCCCTCCATTTGGAGGATGTTTGTCTTTGTCTGAGTACTTAAAGAAAAGTTGCAAAAGGCTCAGGGTGATTCTGTAGCCAGTTAAACCCGTAGTGTCGAGTGTATTTTTGAAGTCAGGTATGCATCTTTTGCTTTCAGATTTATAATTGAAAATGTGATGTCTTGAATGGATTATCTTTGAAATGCAGTAATTGGCATGATACATGTTTTATTCAGATTTACTCTGAAATGACTGGCTCTAGTAGATTATGTTGTATCCATGTTACCGCAAATCTGTGTCAGGTTAGTAACGGACTAAAGTCCAGCTTTAGGTGGAGCATGGGTGTTAGAGTGCAGGAACTGTAACACTTGGCATTGGTTCAAGTGTACTTAGAAACAACTGATAGTTCTTCCCTCCATTTGGAGGATGTTTGTCTTTGTCTGAGTACTTAAAGAAAAGTTGCAAAAGGCTCAGGGTGATTCTGTAGCCAGTTAAGCCCGTAGTGTCGAGTGTATTTTTGAAGTCAGGTATGCATCTTTTGCTTTCAGATTTATAATTGAAAATGTGATGTCTTGAATGGATTATCTTTGAAATGCAGTAATTGGCATGATACATGTTTTATTCAGATTTACTCTGAAATGACTGGCTCTAGTAGATTATGTTGTATCCATGTTACCGCAAATCTGTGTCAGGTTAGTAACGGACTAAAGTCCAGCTTTAGGTGGAGCATGGGTGTTAGAGTGCAGGAACTGTAACACTTGGCATTGGTTCAAGTGTACTTAGAAAAAAAAATTCCTTAAAAAAAAAAAAGGAATTTCTGTTTAGGTCAACAAAATGTTGCTCAACCAAACAAAATAGGATAAGCCTTACCTCTGTATATTGTAATGTTATTCTAACTAAGTGTACATGGGAAACCATGGCATGACTAGACCAAAACTACTATAAGAGAAAGTCATTTTAGTTGTCTTATGTCTACATTAGTGGTCATGACTTCTGTTGCAAATTAGCTCAAAAGGTTTTCATTACATCAATATTTATTAACTTATTATACATTACTTCCACACATCTACAATTTCAGTACTCAATTGTCAGATTTTTAACTTCTAAGAGCTAGCAAACATTGACCTTAAAAAAAATATATCACTGTGTAACCAGAAAGTTAACTCAACACTCTACAGAAGTGCTTATTGAGAATGAACAGAGGTTTATATGTTGTTGTTGTTGTTGTTTTGACACTACCATGATGGAGATCAGTGTTTGCTTTAGTTGGGCTCCTGACCCTTGACTTTTTAACATTAACTTTTCTTTGGCTGCTGTAACCATGTGTATTTAAACACATTGTTGTAGCAAAAAAGGGCCAAGGCAAATTATTTAGTATTGTTGATTATGTTTTGCTAATGACATAATCATCATTAAACACCAGGTTCACTGATTTTATCCAGTGTCTTTTCTCTTACCAAAACAATGTTATAATAACACACTAGAGCGAAAGAAAGAGCAGTGCTGATCAGGCTGTTATTAAAGTTTGTTAAACACATGACTCACAAAAAAAAAAAATCTCTGATGTGCTATGAAACACACACATCAAGAATCTGCATATGAATCTCAACAACGGTGACAAATCAAAAGCTTCACGCCGCAATGCATTGCAGCATGAAGCTTTTGATTGTCACCATAGTTGACATCTTGATGTCTGTGTGTGTCTAAATGATGCTGTAGTTCCAAAGGTTTTATGCATAAGATGTTTTTAAAATCCTTCATAATAGTTTGTCATCTCATCTTGTAGTGTCATATAGCTATTGTAAATAACATGAAACTAAGAATAAAACACTAGATGAATGACTACACCATCATCAATAATTAACCAAAACCACTTAATCACAATTTTTTCATGGATTTTCTTGCTATAACAAACGTGCTTTACAAACACAGTTACAGCAGCCAAAAATAATAATAATAATAACATTAAAAAGTCAAGGGTCAAGAGCCCAACTAAAGCAAACCCTGATTGCCATAATGGTGAGCTCAAACCAAATCTATATCTTTTTGTTTAGATCAAAAATAGAATTTAAATTAATTGACTTTCTTCAACAAGAAAAATATACTTTGTGCCGGGTTTTATAAAACAGTTTTCATAGACATAGAAAATATTATTTTAAAATATAAAGTTATAAAATATAGATGTGAACCATTACCCTCATTTTTTTTAATTGGATGAATGAAAACATTTTTTCAGTGTAGTGCGGGGGTTTCCAGGAAATGCAAGTATTCCCTGGACCTCTGCTTCTCTTAAATACTAGTGTGTGACAAAATGCTACATTCAGCTGTTGCAAAAAGTTTTTAAAAAAAAGTTTTTTTTTGTTTTTTTTTACCAGGTTTTGATGCACAAAGTTGTTTGTATTATCTCTTATAACAAACATATTTTATTTAAACCTATGAAAATGCAGATCCTGTTGTAAATAATAGTGAAAAATCACTTGTTTTCTTTTTCTTTTTTTGTCCCATTATTGGTCATCCAGTAGTATCCATTATTAGTCATTATTTGACTCATATGAAATGAGGACATGGCTGAGACCCTTTTGAAGGATATTAGTTTACGTATGCCCTTTTTGAGTATTTGAGCTTAACTGAGACTTCAGTGTTTGTAAGAGGCTGTTGTGTCGATCTTGATTTATTGCAATTTTGAGGTGTTTTATTTTAGAAAATAAACACATTTTTCTCTTCACAAATCAAATTCTTGTTTTTCACTGACATTTCTCGTAAGAGTTGAGGACACGCAGGAAGCCTTCAGCCACCACTGCATACGGTCGTTGGGCCAGTTAGGTGGACTTTACAACATGATGATTTAGTGACAGTAGCTTTCTGTGAGATTCACTATCATCCGTTTGTCCTGCAGAATCAGCTGAAGGAGACGCAGAAGACGTTCCAGCAGAGAATCCAGCAGAGAGAGAAAGATCTTCAGCAGCTGAGAGAGGCTGTGGAGTCTCATAAGGTGAGTCTGGAGAAGAAGAGAAGTTTGTCTCCGTCTCAGTTCAGACTCACTGAAGCCTGAATCACTGTGTGTCCTAACAGCGCTCTGCACAGACAGCAGTGGAGGACAGTGAGAGGATCTTTACTGAGCTCATCCGCTCCATTGAGAGAAGCCGCTCTGAGCTGATACGGCTGATCAGAGATCAGGAGAAGACTGCAGTGAGTCGAGCTGAAGGACGACTGGAGCGACTGGAGCAGGAGATCAATGATCTGAGGAGGAGAGACGCTGAGCTGGAGCAGCTTTCACACACACAGGATCACATCCAGTTCCTGCAGGTAACAGAGATCTAGAAGAACAGGATCATAGTGGACTTGAGCAGATCCTGCTGTGACAGGAGACTCACAGAGAAATGTTTCATAATTGCAGAATTAAACAAAACTTTACTGACATTTCACCTTTTTAATTTTTTTTTTTTTCCTGTTTTCTTGCATCATGGTGAAATTACTGCACTCAGTAGTACCAATTCTGAGAAACCTTTATCAAAATCAGATCAGGTGATCTTCACACAAAATTATTATTTGTCTGTAATATATTGATCAATTTGACCATGAAGACCCCAAACATGAAGTGAAACTGTAAATTAGCAATGCTTCAGAGTATTGAAACCAAACCTGACCGTGTCTTAAGGGTCCTTGTGAAGTTTCAGTGTCTCTAACCGCTCTAAAGTTATACATAATAGTCGTTTCTAGTCCTTTGAGCTGCTTTTCCTGAGCAGATCTACTCAACCCTTCAATGAGACTCCATTGATGTGCTTGAGCTGTTAGATGGACATTTATGTACTTAACAGATGTTTTATCATCTAAACTATTTCCTAGAAAGTTCACATACAGTGTAAGTGGCAAATACTAGAATCTGTAGCTCTAGTGTGATATAATGAATATGAGAAGAATGAAGCTGATGCTGTGAAAGTGCTGGACTGAGGTGAGTTACTAAAGATAAGTAAATTCCACAAGAGCCGCACAAATCTGATGGTCCTGCAGGTTATTGGGTGAAATGTGGAGCTGATGAGTTTTGATTTCTGTTTTCTGTAGAGTTTCCAGTCTCTCTCAGCACCTCCTGAATCTACAGACGTAAATGACGATTCCTTTAGTTTTCTCTTTTTTGATGGCCTGAGAGAATCTGTTCATGAGCTGAGAGATAAACTGGAGGATTTCTGCAAAAAGGAGCTCAAGAAGATCTCAGATAGAGGTAAAGTCCTGGAGATTCATCCATCATCATCATCTCATATCATGGAGAACATCATATTAGAAATGTCTTAGGAATGGATGCAGGGATAATTTTCTCTTGACATAATACATTTGTATTTATTATCACTTTTTCCTAATGAATTTCTTATTATTTTTAAAATTTTGTCTTAAATTTAAACATACATGTCTATATTGACAAGCTGTAAGATATGTGTGTGTGTGTGAATAAACAACACAGGAGATGTGTGTTTATAGGTATACAATAAATTTATGCAAATTAATACATTAGGGATTTATGGCACAAATCTTACTGGCAAAGAGATTAGAACACCTCTCCATAAAATATCTGTCAAAATGCAGTCTCATTTATTGCATTTGAATGTTTGTTGTCAGTGTGAACAGAAGTAATAACTGACATTCATTCAAATTTACGATGTTTATGGCACTGATTTTCAAATGTTTGTCTTGTTGTGAACAGACCTTAAAGTATTTGAGTGAAATACTTATTTTTTGGACATTTTTAGATTAGATGGTGTTGGGTAATATGGTAATGTCGTTTTTATGAGAGCATCACCAAAAAAAGAGAGCCACTTGTGTGTGCAATAGTTAAGACATGCTTAAAAACAGACCATTTGTCTCAGTTGCTACTACAGGTCCCTCTGTGTACTACAACCAGTCTTCAGCAGATTATTCACATCCTCTACATACTGCTACAAAAATTACACCAACAAAGGTAGTGGAGGGATTTTCATGTAAACACAATATATTACACCTTACAGTAAAGGGGCAGAGAATCAATAAAGTATTGTTTGTTTACCTCTGCAGGGCCCTGTAAAGGGGATGAATCGTCTTCCTCCACAGCAGCATATGTATGCCTACCAACAATCAACACACACCCCACCTCGCCAGTCACCAGCAGTCCCATTTGGCACTGGATTTGGTGCTCAGTTTACCAAGAATGAGGGTCCGTGGGACTGTGACTCCTGCCTAGTGAGGAATGAAGCCTCAGCAACTGAATGTGTTGTTTGCAAAGCCCCCTGCAGCATTGAAAAAAGTAATGCAGCATCACAAGGTGGGTTAGCTGCCATGTTTGGTAAAAAAGATGGACAGTGGGATTGTGACACTTGCCTGATAAGAAACAAAGGTTCATCAAACCATTGTGTTTCATGTCAGACAGCAAACCCAAATTTTAAAAACAAGACCTTTGCTGCACCGTCAAGTTCCTCTTTTACCTTTAGTTTAGGAAGTTCTAGCAGACAACCTGCTGCGACAGGATTTAAAGCCAATTTCAGTCCAGGCCCTGCTTTTCAGTTCGACACATGTAAGGATAAAGCATCCTCAGAAGGCTTAAAGTTTGAGTCCTCTACAACGAAGGCTGAAAAGTCATCAAGCAGGTTGTCATTTTCCATGTCAGCAGCGCCTGTTGGTGGATTTAAGTTTGGCATTGCAGAAGCTGTGGCAAAACCATCAGACAGACAGTCACAAAATGGATCTGCATCTGACCTCAAAAATATTGCAGAGCTTCACAAAGAGAAAGAAAAAGAGGCAGCCCCAAGTTCCTCAGATCAGTCTGTAGACGCTGATAGTCAAGATAATAATCCCCTCATTACTGGTAAACCTAACACCTGTAGTTATGCTGACTTGACGAAGTCACAAGGTAGTTTTCAGTTTGGCCAGAATGATCCCGCTTTCAAAGGCTTTGCAGAGGCTGGCAAGCAGCGCT
The DNA here is from genome assembly GCF_001515625.1 of Sinocyclocheilus rhinocerous. Lineage (NCBI taxonomy): Eukaryota > Metazoa > Chordata > Actinopteri > Cypriniformes > Cyprinidae > Sinocyclocheilus > Sinocyclocheilus rhinocerous. Next base: position 102,597 of record NW_015650320.1, on the reverse strand, counting down.
TTACAGAGTTTCATTCCAGCTCCAAGGCCGACACCTCAGTCGATCAAGATGATGAAATGTACAAAACCGAGGAGAATGATGATATTCAGTTTGAGCCCATTGTTCCTAAAATGGTTAGGACATCTGGAGCAAAGCTTGGTGCTCAAAGCACCAAGACTATGGTCCCTCCTCCTAAGTTAGTCTTTAGGTCAGACTCTGTGCAGAAGATCTTTGGAAGCCCTTCACCATCAAAAGAAAAATCTCCTGTTATAATTCCCAGTTCAAAAGATGATGAAGCGGGTGCCTCAAGACTGAAAACCTCTGGACAGGCAGTGACCAGCCAGTCATCAGTTGGGACTCCTCTCAGCATAACAACAAGAAGTAAGCAATGTTCTGTGACCGATAGTTTACAAATAAAACTACCTCTTTGTTTAGCTCATGGCTGTCCAACCCTGCTCCAAACACACCTGCCTGCAGTTTTCAAGTAGTCCTAAAGATTATGATTAGTCGGTTCAGGTGTGTTCAACCAAAGCTGGAGCTAAACACATATCTGGTTTAGGTTCTTGATAGTTCCTTTACTTTTTTAATGAGGACAATCTTCACGTTCATAGTCTTATTGTGCAGTTTATCAGTGTATGTTGCCTCTGAAATGACTCCTTTACAGCTGATATCATTTAAGCCCATATTTCTGTAGTATAGAGGTTTGGATTTTAGGCTTTTCAAAAATAATCCTATGGCTTTTTGGACATGCACATCAGCCACCCAGTTTGAAGCCCAAGGTATTTCAGGTCACCGTTTACTGTGGCACATAGAGCTCTCACTGACTGGCATGAGCCGGGAGACCTGACCTTGACTGAATGATGTGATAACCCAACATTACTCCCCTGTTCTCAATCCAAATGTTTGCACAATCTGAAATCTGCTACCCTTTAGCTGTTAGTTTGAAACTTCAGTAGAATTTACAATTAAGGTGCACCATTGCTTTCAATTCCTTCAAATATTCAGCAATGTCTTGTAAAGTGATAAATGTGACACCAGCAGGTGTCATTACAGCAATTTTCCCTTCCAAGTATTTCTATCTTGGATATATGGCTATGAGTATTTTTGATTCTGATATACAGTACATTGCAGACATAGCAGCAGTTTTCCAGCATTGTAGTTGGCTGCTGACTCTTCTCCTGATGTTTTCCCTAAAACAATTGTTATTTTTGCCAAATGACCAACTAACATGATACCTGTACAGAGTTCAGTTTTTATGTAGTTACTCTATACTGTCTTAAATGCAGAGGTGGACAAAGTACACAACTCCATTACTTAAGTGAAAGTACAGATACTGCTGGTCAAATATTACTCCATTACAAGTAAAAGTTGTAAAGACAGATTTTTACTTAAGTAAAAGTACAGAAGTACTTGCTTTTAAAAGTACTTAAGTACCAAAAGTAAATTTCCTTTTTTTTATGTCAATGCACTGTTTTATTGTCGTACATAATACTTGCAATACTTCTGAAGCAACGTACAATACATTACACCTACTGAATACACTGACTAGCTTGTAGTATATTTGGAATAAAGAGCTTTTAGAATGTTAAAAACCTATGGGGAAAAAACAAAACAAAAAAAATATTATAATTATTTAACACCCCTACCCACCCCCACAAAAGCAGGATGGTAGTGATCTCACACAGCTCTGGACACATCTATGTGTAGCCATTCATCCACATTTGAACAGAGTGGACAGTGAAATCCTGTAAATACAGACTGATAAGGAAGAAAATAAAAAATCAAACCTGCTTTAAAACCCAGCAACACAACTGTAGCTGTATAACTTTACAACAGCAACACTGCTTTAACAAAAAAGCAAAACAGAAAGACTTATTTGACATCAAAACAAAAAATT